>NW_008583444.1:65891-70952 GCF_000691845.1 Merops nubicus | reverse complement strand
CTGCCCCTGGTTCCATCGGAGCAGAGCCTGACCCCCACCTGGCTCCAGCCTCCTGCCAGGGAGTCACCAAGAGCAAGGTCTCCCCTGAGCCTCCTTCTCCCTCAGCTGCTCCTCACAAGACTTGTGCTCTGGGCCCTTCTGCAGCTTTGTTGGCTTCCCTTGGACATGCTCCAGCCCCTCAGCCTCACAGCACTCCAGTTCACCCCCTGTTGCACACCCACTTCCATCCCCCTGGAGGGCACAGCAGCGTGTGGCAGCTGGTCCCAGGAGGGAGATGTCACCCTGGGGGATGCTCTGACTCTGGGTGGGATGTTGACCTCAGCCAAAGACAGAACCATGTCTTCTGATCCTCAGCCACCAGCTCTACCAGATTTCTGCTGCCAAGCCTTACCTTGTAATTTCTTTTTACTGGGGAGCTGCCAAGAAAAATAGTATCTTAAATGCTGTGTATGGTGCTTCTTGGCTTTATTATTGGCATTATTATTTACCAGCTTTCAGTGCTCTGGCCACGTTTTGCCCCTAGGAGATTGTTGTCCTGGACACTGCTGCCTTCCAGAAGCAGGAAAGAGTCTGGCCACGTTTTGCCCCTAGGAGATTGCTGTCCTGCTGCCTTCCAGAAGCAGGAAAGAGCCCTGACCTTATGAAATTTCTGTGCTGCCTAATTTATAGCACGTTGTGACCATTTCAGCATTATATTTGCAGACCAACCTTTGCTCACTTTTAACTTCTGTTCCTTGAGCTGGTTTTCTTACAGTCACCAGTCCTACTAGTTCAGGAAGAACAAAAGGCCCTTTAGTCAACAGCCTATTAACAAAAGATAAGTTTAGTTTTTTATGTAGCTAATGTCTATACCCAAAAGTCACACAGCCACTGAATCATGGATTCACTGAGGTTGGAGGGGACCTCTGGGTGTTGGCTAGTCCAACCCCCCTGCTCAAACAGGGCCACCCAGAGCTGGTGGCCCAGGACCATGCCCTGATGGGTTTGGGCAGTCCCAGCCACCCCAGGTTCTCCTCACAGCAGAGATACTCCAGGTGCTTCTGCATCTTATTTTTCTTAGTATATTCTTGGGAATATAGTTTCTATTTTGTTTTCTGTTTGCTATAAAAGTGGAAGTAATGGTATAAATTTTCTTTCTTTTATGTCAGTAAAGTTTTGGATCTGAACCTGAGTTGAGATAGGAAGAATGTTTCAATTAGTGCAAATCCAGAGTGCTAATTGCATCTTGTCAGAAGGAAGGCAGCTGCCCCAGGCCACTTTCAGCTGGGCTCAAAGAACAGCAGAAGGAAAAATGTTTTCTGAGATGAAAGGCAGAGATTTGTTGCTGTGCACAAGCCTTCTCCAAGCAGCAGCAGCACTCTGGGGTCTGAGGTACCTGAACATGCTCCAGAGAGCGTGTCCCAGACCTTCCATGACCAGACTTGTCCAGAGGTGCCTGTCTGCTGGGGGAGGGACAACTGCCCCTGCCTGACACATCTCACCTCATCTACCTTTGGCAGTCTGGCAGAAGACATCAATGCCTCACAGGACATTTGGGAACTTTTTCCTCTGGGTTGTTTTTTTTTCAGGAATGACTTTCTTCCTAGGCCTTTTGATTAACTGTTGAGTTGAGACCTCCTTCCTTCTTATGAGTCTTCAAAACTGTAAACTGTTCGCTTGAATTCTTGGGGTTTATTTTCTTGTACAGCTTCAGAAGGCCCCTTCTACAGACAAGAGAGTCTGGAGCCCAAGTGTGGGGAGGAGCAGCTGAGGGAGCTGGGGGTGCTGAGCCTGGAGCAAAGGAGGCTCAGGGGAGACCTTCTGGCTCTGCACAGCTCCTGACAGGAGCCTGGAGCCAGGGGGGGGTCAGGCTCTGCTCCCAAGGAACAAGGGACAGGACAAGAGGAAAGGCCCTCGAGTTGCCCCAGGGGAGGTTGAGGTTGGAGATGAGGAAAAGCCATAGAGATGTGGTGCTGATGGACATGAGTGGTGAGCTTGCAATGCAGGGTTAACGGTTGGACATGATGATCTTGAAGGTCTCTTCTAACCCAAATGATTCTCTGATTCTATCGAAAATATGCACGTACTGTTTTTTTTGGCTGGAGCCAGGTGGGGGTCAGGCTCTTCTCCTAAGCAACAAGCAACAGGACAAGTGGAAATGGCCTCAAGTTGCCCCAGGGGAGGTTGAGGTTGTCCCTGAGGAACAATTTCTTGCCCTGGAGGGTTGCCCAGGGCTGTGCCAGGCTGCCCAGGGCAGTGGTGGAGTCCCCACCCCTGGAGGGGTTTCCAAGCCGTGGAGATGTGGTGTGAGGGACACGGGGCAGTGGGGACCTGGCAGTGCTGGGGGATGGTTGGACTTGATCTTAAAGGTCTCTTCCAACCCAAACAATTCTGTGATGCTCTGACTCTATTCCATGAGTGAATCACGCTCACCATGAGTGCAGAGATGATCTTCTCTCCCCTGGCAGGGAGTGTGACTAGGGCAGGTCCTGTCTTAAAGGTCACTTCCAACCTAAACCATTTTGTGATTCTATGATTCTACAGTCCCACAACTCTACAATTCTATGGATCCACAATTCTATGATTCTATGGCACATGCTTCTAGAGCAAGACAATGCACATTCTGTGCAGTTCTTACGTGAACTTTATGAGCACATTCTACAGCTCTGATGGTTTCCAGTCCACAGTCTTTTGATAGGCCACTTAACTTCCCTCATCCAGCTGGGGGAATTGAGACAGATGGATTTCTCTGGGAAGGTCCATTTCTGGTTTTCTATTTAGGGTGAAATATTTGTTATTTTGGAGACAAAATGAGTTTGTTCCATTGAGTAGTTTCAAAAAATGAGACTGTCAAGCAATTATTTTGTTTTCAATATAACAAGTAGTTAAAATAATTTGATCAAATTCTACATTGCTTAACTCAGCAGATATCTGATGTAAATTTCCACCTATTGGTAGGTTTGGCTTTAGCGTTTCTGACACTATTCTGTCTTTTTACATTTTTCAGGAGATCCCTTCTAGCCCCCTACTGCTGGGACAGAGCATGGGGTAGGTGTGCAGGGCTCACGACCTCAAAGGCTCAGGTCAGGCTCAGGATAACGGGTCCCCCATTCCCTGATGGATCCATAAACTGCTTGTTTCCTTCAAACACCTGAGACTTCTGTCAAGAGATAATTCTTCCCCTATCCTTTAAATCCTTCTCCCTGCAGAAAGTGACAGCTGCTGATGAAATGACAATATGAGCCACCCGGTGATCGCTGCAGGCTGTCAGTTGGGATAACTGGAGGGCTTGGAAGATTTAATTTAAATTTGAGGTGATTTTATATAGGAAACCCATGAGTGATAGGGTTATAACAGCAGCTGACAAATACGACCACATCACTTCATGTTTGTTTCCCATTAACTAACTCTTTGCCTTTCTTCCTTTTAACATCACATACACTTTCAGAGTCATGGTTCAGTTCAGATCTTTAAAATTCCTGGGGAAGAAGTACTCCCAATATTTTCTTTCTGCAGAGCCACAAATATGGAGGGTCACCAGCTGACACTGCTATCTGCAAACTATAATTCACTGGCTTGATTTAATCTCTGAGAAAACGGGTAAGCATGATTGCACATGACATCCAGATCCCCTCCCCTGTCAAACCCATCCAGAACACGGCACAGTCTGACTTATCAGAAGGATGAAAGTGTCCCAGGCTAGTCAGCCTCATCATAAACTCTGCATTCTTCAAAGTTTAATCAAGTAGCCTTTTGTGAGGTCTCATCCAGACATCCAGGGATGCTGCTGGAAAGCATCAGGCACCACTTTAATAGTCAGCTCTGGTCCCAGCAAAGCACCTTTGATGGACCTGAAGGCAGGGGAGAGGGTCCATCCGTGGAGGGCAGCAGGGTGGTCACCTTCCATTTTCCAGAGGTCCTGCCCATCCCCTCCCTGCCTGCAGCCACTCCCGAGGGTCAGGAGGGACCTCCAGCTCCAGGGGTGTTTCCCCTAGGCTGTGATGGCAGTGACCCCCATGGAAGCACCCTTCTCAGCTGCTGTTGCTATGGAAATGCTTGGTTTGGGTTTCTTTTTCATTTGAAAGTCTGGCAAAGCCACCAAAATTTTTCCCCTAGATTTAAGTTGCTTGTTTCTGTCTCTTACAGCAAGCTTCTGTTCTGTACTTGTAGTTAGAAGAAGTCTGCAGATTTTAAGGGTATCTGTCTGGGTTTTTTTCAATTTTCCAAGAGAAGGATTTTGATGAAATAAAAATATGAGCTCGGGAGGCTCTGGAAATGAGCAGTATTTGAGCCTTCACCATATTTCTGTTGCTTAGAGTGTGCATCACTTTATTCTTTCACTTGTGATTCTTTAGCTAACATGACGTTAATTGTGATTGGAAAATGATTGAGCCCATGAATTGTGAGACTGCTCTCTCCTAACAACATAGAAAGTATCATTTTGATTAGATTGCTCTCTCCTTCCATTACTGAACAACTTTAAGCTTAAAAAGAAGTTAGAAGTGAATAATATTTGTGTTGAGAGACTCTTTGCCACACACTAGTGAATAGATGTATGAAGACAAACCTGTTCTTAGGCACAGCCAGAGCTCTGTCTCCTCTGTGGTTGCTTTTCAAGAAATAAAAGTAAGGTTGTACTCTCGAGGACTAAGCACAGTGTTTTCCATCAATCTGCCTCTTCTCTTTGCAGACCCTGCATGCAACACACTCCTGATTGAAATTACTTCAGTGGAAGAAAGTTTAAAAATAATAAAATAAAAAGCACTGGGGAAGAAAGGCTTCAAGGAGGTGCCCTCCCTGGGGAGAAGGGTGGAGAGCTGTGGCCTGGGGGTGAGGGAAGAACATCTCCCTTGGCAGAGAAGAGCATTGGCTCCCCATTTCTACTGGGCACCCAGGAAGAAGGGTTCCCCCTAGTGCAAAGTAACTTTCCTACTAGGAAATATCATCTGTCAAGTAATAGCTGTGGAAATCATGGAATCCCAGACTAGTTGGGGTGGGGAGGGACCTTTCAAGGTCATCTGGTCCAACCCCCCTGCAGGGAGCAGGGACATCTGCAGCTAGAGCAGGGTGCTCAGAGCCCCG
>NW_008583444.1:48017-65867 GCF_000691845.1 Merops nubicus | reverse complement strand
GGCAGCAACCACCTCTCTGGGCAGCCTGGGCCAGGGGCTCATCACCCTCACAATCAAAACTCTCTCCCTTCTCTCTGGTCTAAATCTCCCTCTTTCAGTTTCAAACTGTTCCCCCTTGTCCTGTCCCAACAGGCCCTGCTCAACATCTTTCTGGCAGGCCCCTTTACATCCTGCAAGGTCTCCCCAGACCCCTCTCTGTTTGTCTTAGCAGATCTGAAGCTACCACAATATGCATTGTAAGCAATTATTTTAAAACACTGCTCAGAAAAATTAATAGCTCGCCTTTTAAGTCCTTTTGGGTTTTGTTTTTTTTTTTTAGGGTTTGCACAAATGCAATTGAAATGGTAATTTTAAGATTTTTAAATACAGCAGAGAAACAGCAATGAAATTATCATATTATAAGTAAAGATCACTTATTTTGTTTCAACCTTTATAGTGAAAATCACTTTCTTCTAAAAAAAAAAACTCAAAGAGCTATTACTGTTTTTCTGGTTTTTAAGAGAAGTAATGAGCAGTAAACTCCAGCAATTATTGATATACATTATTAAATATCACTATTAAACAACTGCATACTGTGAAGACGAAGAAGCATCAACCCCTGGAGGAAATTTAGGGCTGATGTCAGACTCTCTGAGCTCTGCTTCTTCCATGTGATGCCTGGATAATTTTATGCACAGCACTTCAAATGAAGGTGGGATTTTCTTGATACCTATTTGACTGTGAATTTAATATAAATGCTTCTTATGCCATCTTGTGTGTTAATTCAACCAGCAAAACCCCCTCATGTGCTCCTAAATGATACAGAATTGGACCACACATGACATTTTAAAGTTGATATATACTGACACAAAAGCATTTGTGTTGCTTTTACCACCAATTCACTGCCTCAGAGTGTGCAGTCGTTTTTATCCCAAACAATTGCTCCAGCAAGGGCAGTTTTAATGAAATGTCACTCTTTAAAACCGAGAAACAAGGTCAAATAGCCAAGGTGAAACTGTCCAGATCCTTTGGAAGGGGAGGGCAAAGATGCTTTCAAAGTTTTCTGTCAAGTGCTTTATTGCTTCCGATAATACTTAAAAGATCATCAGAATGGCAACATGTTTTTTCTATTAAATGTATTTCCTAATTAACATATTGTTATTGCCACTTAGGAGTTGACATGTTAAACTCTACATTAACAGGAAATCGAAAATGCAATAAAATGTGATCCAGTACAAAATCTTAGAAATACAACCCTATTATTTTCTAAGAAAAAATATAGTGTTTATTTCACTTTCAGTTCCTGCTTTTCTGCCATTGCAAGTCCATCTGTGTAAGAGGATGCAAACTGCTCTCACCCTGGCACAGTTCAAAGCCAGACAGCCGTGGGGAACATCTGAAAAACCAGGAGGGTTCACAGGGCCCCTGGTGGGGATTTACAACAATCCGGGAGAAGAATGATTTCCCAGCTCTGCAGACTTCATCAAGACAACCCCAGAAAATGTCATCAACCAAGGTAGGGTTTAAGGAGTGAAAACACCATGACCTATGAGTGTGTTTGCCCTGTTTGCCAGTGAGAGGTGGCCCAGAGGTGGAGGAAATCCTGAAGCAGACAGGGGACTCAGGAGTCTCTGAGGTGTCTCGATGGGAGCAGGGGGCAGAGAGCAGAAGAGTCTGGAATTGTTATTTTCTGAAGTCACTCATGGTTCTGAAAAAAAAAAAAAAGATGGCCTAAGAGATCAGAGATATCAAATCACAAAAGTCTTCTGCTGAGGACACTGTGTTAGCATGAGGAATTTCAGTCTGAGGGACACAATTTGGAAATCTCCTGGTGCTCGTACAACTCTGGGCAAGCCTAATGCCTCTGAGGAGATGAGGGACTTCTCCAAGTAATCCAGGGAAAGTTTGCATCAGGCCTCAGTTATCAATTAAGGAGAAATTTATAACAGCAGAAATTGGTGCTAGCTTAGATTCAAGTGATCACAGCCTGCTGGCAATAACAAATGTCATTAACACCAAGTCCAGAATTCATAATGTAAACAAATCATTAAAATTCTGAAAACAGTTAAGATCCATTTTACAAAAGCTTCCTGAAGTCTTTCGAAAGGTCACTGTATGGTATGATCAAGAAAAAAAAGGCTGTACTGCCTAAAAAATACCAGCCAAAGCTGATCAGCTGACCTACAGGAAAACCACAGACATTTGTATGGAAAGCAAGTGGAAGAGAGGAAAAGTGAACAATAATGAATATGCATGAGGGGTAGAAATGCAGAATAACATTAAGGGAAACAAACGACAAGAAAAAAACAGTATCTAGCAGGAGTCAGAACAGTAAAAATGGCTTTTCTAATGAATATTATGAATAAAAATAATTCCAGATATGGGATTTGTGTGTTTTGAGATGGAAATGGAAACCTTTTCAAGTGTAAAAGGGAGGAGAACCCAATAACTGGTGGGTGTACACCTGGGAGAAAGCCACACTGCAGGAAGGTGACGCACTTCTCACTCCACCATCAGCTCAGGATGTGTGTTAGACAGATATTACTGAGCTTGGTCTTTAGAAGCCATAACCTCTAAATAAATTTTTAAAAATGAAAGGATTTGTCCCCGGGGCTCTCTGGACCCCCAGTGCCCCTGCAGGGCTGGCACGGGGCTGCCAGACCCCCCACGGTGCTGGGGAGAACAATGGCCCAGCTGATAAGGGACTCAATTAACAAATTGAGGAAGGGCAATATAAATAATGCCAATCAAGGGGGGTGTACTGGTAATAGATCCTGTCAAACCGAACTGACGTCTTCTTTTAATGAGATGATGAGCTTGGCTGATAAAGGTAATAGTGTTGTTGTAATGGATGTCTGCACAGCGCTTGTGCTGGTACCACACAACGTTTTAATTAAGAAAGCAGAATAATATGAAGTGCACATAACAAACATGCAGTGCATTAACAACCAACCACTAACTGCCGACCCTTGGTGCATTCATTGTGTGCTTCCCAAATAAAGGGATCCAGTTCCAGATGCTCTGGCTTGGCTGGTACAACAGGTCACACCAGCTGCTGCATATGGTCCTTCTGGCCTCCTGAGCCCTGTGTCAGAGTGTTTGGAAAGTGGTTTTAAACTTCAGAAATTATTTACAGATGACTGTGCTCTTTCTCCCTCAGATGTTGTTATCGTACAGAGCTTTTTCTTCCTCTTTTTTCCCCCAAAGAAGTGTGTGTTCTCTGCATCTTGTTGTTTAAACAGCGGTTATCCTGAGCCCAGTGGTATTTCTGATGTATGCTACTTGATTTTAACAGCAGAAGATCCACCACTTCATTCTTCCAGTTTTGCTCTGCAGATCACTTTATGTTGTGCAGACTGGACCATCAGGTGGTGGGTGGTGTGGCAGGAGAAACAGCTCCTGGGAGGAGGCTGGTAAAGGAGGGCAGGGAGTGAGGGCACTGTGCCCCAGGACTGCTCTTCTGATCTGCCTCCAGTTCAGCTCCTCCAGGTTTCCTTCATCTTGGTAGCTTGATATCTGTACACATCACCTTTTTTTCTGAAATCCTGCAGTCTGGGGTCTTCAGCACCTCAGTGCTCTTACAGACAGTTTTGATTTGCTCTTTGGTCAGAAGCAAAGAACTCCCTTCTCCTCTCGCCAGCCTGCAGCACCCTTCGAGGGGACGTTGGGAGCAGGGGGGTGGTCAGGGCAGGAGTGTTTGTGTTGGCTGAACTGCCAGTGCTGGAGGTTTGGTATCAGCAGCTTCCTACAGCACAGCTATGGGACTGCTGCTGGACACCAGGGCCTGAGATGACCACAAGCATGGGATTGGTCACAGCACTGATGGCAGGCTCCAGCTGGCTTGGGAACTGAGAGAGAGGTTAGTGCTGAACAGGCACAGGCTCTGCTGGGACATGTGCAGGTGAAAGGGGTGGTGTGTTCTTTTCCTGAAGAGAAAAATCCAGTGTAGAACAGGGAAATTCACACAGAAGAATATGTGAGAAACGACAGTGTGGCTATTTTCCCTCTATTTGTTTTGTTTATTTTATTTTGTGTTGTTTTAGGCAGTGACCTTTAGCATACAACTTCACACTAGCCACAAATGGTACTGAATGCAGACAGCTCTCACAGTGTTATTTTGATATTGTACAATATCCTTAATAACATATTCATTTAGAACTGGATTGATGTGAAGTTATTTCATCTTCCGGCTGGATGTTTTCAAATGATGAGTGTGAATCTGAATCTATTATTATGGCAATCCATTAGATATACTCCAGTCTTCTGATTTTCCATTTTGTCTCCATTTCTTTAGATTTATTCTGTTTTCACTGTCATTTTTTTTTTTTTTAAATATATGCACATGGACACATGTACATCCATAAATACCCATGCAGCCTTACACACAAATAGTGATGGCAATGCTCAGTACCTGAGCAGCCCTGCAGACCTCAAGAGAAATACACAAATAGCAAAGTTCACAGCAGAATGAACTCTTTTGTCTCCCCCTGATACAATACAGCAAATAGACAAGGCTGTATGGGAAGACTTCTGAATATGTAGGAAGCCTTCAGCACAACTACAGCACCTGAGACTCTGCAATAAAATAAAAGTGCTGTCACTTGATGTGGTGCCACAAAAGGGGGTTATGGAGGTGGAATGGACATTGCTGTAAAAAAGCATTAAATACTGACACGTTTCACCGAAATATGATTTACAGTAGTTCACTGCAGCAAAAATAACCAGTGCAGGAAGGGTTTCTAAGAGATTAGTAGTAATTCTGCCTTGGCATTTGAGTGCCCACCTGAAATCTCCGTCATGCTGGCTGCTTTGCAGAGTCACTTCTGGAAAGCTGGAGTCATTTCAAGCTCAGCATCTAAAAGCTGGAATAACCCAAACCACAGCTTATCTCTGCAAATGTCGTCCTTAAGGACTGTGGCAAAAATTAAGCACAGTGTGAAGGTCTAATTTTCTGAATGACAGCATAAATCATAACTGGAGGCAGTTGCTTAATTAATGCTGTACAAATAAATGACTTTTCAATGTTCTGGCAGTTCCAAGAAACCAGAAGTCATTTCAGGTCAAACAAAACATTTCATTTAACCCTTTGATACTCTTTTATATTTTTTATTGCAGTTTTAAGCATTCCTTAGGCATAAGAGATATATCAGAAGACATTTCTTAAGGAAAATAATGAAAATATAGACTGAAATTTTAAGATCAGACAGCACACACATTTCATTGGTGACTCTGAAAATTAAGATTTGAAGTTCTGGTCCAACTTTAGAATTTCCTCATGTAAGACTTCAGAAAAGCTGGAGCAAGTTTATAACCATTGGATTGTCACCAATACCTTTTTCTTTGTCAAACCCCTTAATGTTCCCTTTTCCAGCTACAAGTGGGTGGGGTAGGACAGTGAGTGAGGATGGAGCAGGGTCAGGATGAGCCATGGTTTCTGCCACATACTTGTGGAAGGGAAGGTCATAGAGACACTTACTAGGCAAATAAATAATTAGAAATAAGGTGAAACAAATAGCTTTTTAGGAAGAACAATGTGTAAAGGCTTCTACTTGAAATATTAAAAGTAACTAAAGAAAGAACTGACAACAAATTCTGAAATCCCTTGAAGTGGTGGTGGTGTGGTCAGCTCCAGCCCACGTCTGCCCAGCACCCTCCATCCTCCGTCACTGACAGTGTGGCAGAGCATGGCTGCAACTGAAAATGGTGTTTCATCTATGCAGAAATGGCTTTATCACGAAAAAAAGGTCAGGAGAAAACACGTCTTGTGAATTTGGAATGGATTGGCAACTTCCCTGCACCCAATGCTGAGTATTCTTCCCATGTAAGTACTTTTCTGTTGGTGTCAACTATGACTATGCTGTAAAGAGTAAAATGGAAACAAGGCAGATTGTCATCGAGAAAACGAACAGATGGGAACCTATATTTAGAAAACAAACAAATAAAAAGAGGAGGGAAGGAGGTGCTTGTAAGTGGAAGGAGAGATTTCTGTGATGTCTGGGTTAGCAGCACTCATTATTCCTGGGCAAATACAGTGGTCGGCTGATGTCGATCGCCTGCACCGGGTAAAACCTGATTTTGAGATAAATGGAAAATCTTACACATCCTAGGGATGGCAACAAGGCCTCTGAAGAAAAGCCAAGGTGGGTGAGGCACGTGTGACCCCGGCACACGTCCTGTGATGGAGCTGCTGGTTGGGAGTGGTCACATCTCCAGGCTCGGCCGAACGCTCTGCTGGCTCTCGGCTCCGCGATGCGCTGGAGGAGGCAGGAGGAATTCCCAAATAAGAGGCTATTCATCTCCCGCTGAGGTCCCAGTGCTGTTCCCAGAGGAGGAGAAACAGAACAGGAAGAACAAGAAGTGCTCTGCTTGTGCAGAATTAACTCCTGCGTGCCGGGTGCCCGCCAGCTCCAGGGGGTTGCTCAGTGCCCTTCCACCAGCGTTGTTATGGGATTGACCTCGCACCACGAAAGGCAGACACGTTTTCAGTCACTTTTCAATAACTCTGAACATGCTACAAAAATCACATGCCTTGCTATAAATGGCTGTCATACCTTTCTAACATTCAAAGGCTCAATTTTTAACAGCTTTACACGTTTTTTCCCCCTCCAAAACCCCACAATTTCAAGGTCAATTATCATTTCCTGTGCACATTAAATGAACTCATTCCCTATCGACACCTTCACTTGTGGCTTCAGGGCTGACCAACATAATTCTATTTTCACTCTAATTCAGCCAACTTATTTTACATACATTTAAGTCTCGTTGACTTCAGTGGACACTAAGCATCACCTTAAATTGTTAATGCACCTCAGTCTATGAAGTGGAACCTGAGTCAGCCAAAGGAAGACCACTGAGTCACTGGCATGAACCCTCAGCTATGGCAGGATCACTGCAAATTGGTAGATGTCATGGAGACACAACTTTGTTTTTCACATTGTTTTATGGGGGGTTGGGTGGTGTGTTCCATTTGGAAAAAGAAGTACAGATAAAAGTTTAAAAGGAGTCTGAGGGATCAGGTCACAAGGCAAATTTTGTGAGGTAGTCAATGAGTTCTGTGGAACAAAGAACTTTCAACAAAAGGTAAATGTATGGCCAGGAAAGAGCCCAAAAGCTGAAAGCTGAACTTGTGGTATGTGACAAGAATGTGATTTCCCCATATAAGGATAAAAAAAAAAAAAATTTAGAAAATTTCAGTATTTCTGAAATATTCCATTATCAACTACATCCATTTCACGTTTTCTGAAATGAGATCCAGTGAATCCATCCACTTCAACAGCTAACACACAAACAATTTTTTTACTATTTTCATTTTTTATATATTCGCATGATAGCCTTGAAATATAATTGCAAATTCATATATCTCTACTACATCTAACTTGAAATGGCACCTAAAGGAATGACTGTGAAAGATTAATGGCACAAGCACTTGTGGTAAGAATATGAAAAGTTATGTTCTTGCCCATATCCCATGTGCATATTGATATGGAGGTTGCCATAAATATCCCTTGGAGACGCTGGCTCGTCTGCACAGGCTGCTGTTCCCAGGCCACAAAAGATGGATTTACCCACGTCCTGCTTGCTGCCTCTCAAAAAAACCAAAAAAAACCCCAAAAGCTGACAAACCTGGGAGCCTGCGTGTCTGCACCCTGCTCCCACAGGTCACTGCTGCTTCCTGGACCGAGGTCTTGTGAACAGCCCAGAGTTAGGCAGGACAAGTCATAGAATCCAGAATATCATCTAATTATTTGGGTTGGAAGGAACCTTTTAAGATCATGGAGTCCAACCATTCCCCAGCACTGCCAGGTCCCCACTGCCCCGTGTCCCTCACCCCACATCTCCACGGCTTAGAAACCCCTCCAGGGGTGGGGACTCCACCACTGCCCTGGGCAGCCTGGCACAGCCCTGGGCAACCCTCAAGGGAAGAAATTGTTCCTCAGCTCCAACCTCAACCTCCCCAGGGGCTGTGGATGTGCAAAGCACTGACTCACTTTTGGTGGGATGAAGGTCCCCACAACAAGCCATGCCACATGCACAGGCTTTATTTTTTCAAGCCATCTTTAATTTTTCTCTCTCCCCCACTGATGCAGGAGGATATTAAATAGAGGCATTACATTTATATGCTATTTCAGTGTCCAAAATGACACCTGAAAAAAATGGATTTTCACAATTTTTACCTTTTACATGAAAATAAGTGGGCTGCCTGCCAACAGGCAGAAAAAATGGTCTGCTCAGCAATGGGCAGAAGAGAACCTCAAGTTTTGTGCAGTATGTGTTCACATTGCCAGCAGCAGCATTTTGTCACAAACTCATTTTCCAAAGCATATATTCACCTCCTATATATTAGTCTTCAATATGACCTGCTGAATTGAACCCAGACAATCCTGATAAAATTATGGGGCCAAAAAAAAAAGGGAGCAGAATGAAAAGCAACTTCAAGGGGTGTGTGAGTTAACCTGAGGCATCTCCCACTTTAACTCACAACTTCATTGAGCTCCTAGGCATGTAACATCAATTTGACCTCAATTAAACCCACTTATTCCTATTACACTTCACCTCCGCATTTGGCTCTTTGTTTTACAATGCAAGCTGATATATTATAAAGAATAATTCCAATTATTCCCTGTGTGTGCTGATGGATTAAAGATGACATATGGCCTGGTAGAGGGTGTTTGGAGGAAAAGGGCCAGATATGGGGAATCTGGAAAAAGTCTCTCTAGTTAAACACCGTTATCTCTGCCAAGTTACAGAGCCCAGACGTGCTGCTCTGACTTTCAATGAGGGAAGCGACTGCTGCAAACTCCAATGTGGTCTTAGAGACAATGTTGGAACATCCATCATGGTGGTAAACATCTGCCAAGCCTCATGTCTTCGGTGGGATGGGGACCAGACCTGAGCTGGGCAGGCACAGCCCCAGTGCCCGTGTCCAGGCTGGCACCCAACCTGGCGGCGCTCTCTGAAGGGCTCCCTGGGCTCTGCCCCTTTAACATATTTCACAGCCCTTTACTTCCACAAACGTGGCAGCAGAAGATTTTTGGTCTCTTTGCCTACCACAAAGCAGTGACTGAACGCTGTCTCTCAGCAGCACTAGGCACAGAGCATCCCGTCCACAACAGAAAATCTTAAAACAGATTTCTCACACCAAAATATTCTACTCCTAATAATATATCTTTACATCGATGTCCTCATGAGGCTTTCTGAAATACAGCAACCCAGACACAGCCCCAGCTATAAAAGCATCTTAATAACACAAGCAAATACAAATGGCTTTTAAAAAACCATCCCAATGCAGCTTCTTTTGCATGATATAAAGCAGCACAGGTTCACCAACAGAGTCATCTTGATTTGTGCCTGCTGTAAATCTTGCCCACAATATTTAACAGCTTTCATTAAATATTTAATTATCCTTTTGAATACTTTCCTTGATCTCTGCCTCTTTCTCCTGGGGTGGGTTCCCAGGTAGCCAGCACTGACACTGCTTCTATAAGAATATGAAGTGTTTATTGTGATTTTTCTATCAGATGATCTCAAACTGCTTAACACAGTGGAAAGGATTAGTCACCTCTCCTTTGAAACAGAGAACATCCTCACTGTGCTCAGAAAACACTATTTACTGCAAGTTTTTCAGGAGAGAGCTAAGAAAAGAGGGGAAATGTGGACAGAGGCAGAGGTTAATTACTCACTTGTGAACCTGGCTGGGACAGTGAGATGAACCTCCCTGCTCTCCTCAGGACAGCTGCCCTGCAGCCACCCTTATGTCCTGCAACCCCTCCGAGCTCCTGGCTCACCCCTGGGCTAAACAGGGTCATTTAAATCCTGATGGGTTGGACTTGGTCTGAGGCTAAATGATGCAACGTGCCACAAGTGTGTTTGTCCCCTTTTTGCAGCTGTAACTTGCTACTTCAACTTGAACTAAGCGAGAAGCTTTATTTTTCTTGTATCATAAGCCAACATCTTAAAACAGCACCCAACTAAAAAAAAAAGAAATATTTCTCTGCACTGCAGCACAGGTGTGCAAGCACAAATGGTGCTGGGGATTTTAGGGGCTGTCATAGACCTCTCTCAGTGATGGTCTCTCTGGCTGTTGAGGGGAAACAGCCCAAAACTGTGCTGCAAATACCTGAATGAATGGCTGAAAACGCCCCGGTTCTGATGCTGTGAATCGAGGAGGCAGTTTGGCACCTGCTGGTCTTACAATATACATGAACTGAGGGATCTCATGTTAAAGGAGTAATTTATTCTTGGCTTGTTTTAGCTAGTCCCAGTTTTCCATAGAGTGTTCCAGCTTCCCAAGGAGTCTCTTTAGGCACTGAAATGCAATTTGGCACCTGGAACGTCCTCATATCTTATTTAAACAGCAAAATGCATCTTAATTTTTGATACGTGCAATCCATATTGAGTTGGCAAGAGCACTGAGCAGAAATGGCTGGCTGGTTTTCAGCAGGGAGACTTAGGGGCAGGGTGTTTATGGGGTTGTGTTTGTGTGGGACCTTTTGGGTGAGCACAAAACCTTCCCACAGCTAGCAGGTAGGACAATGACTCCCATCTCAGCAGAGTTCCTGTGGTCAGTCCCTCGTGCAGGCACACTCACAAGACAGAAATCACTACAAGCACTTGTCCTTGTCCTTTGAGATCCCTAGAACACACCACCACAAAATGTCACAAGCTTTTAATTTGCAAATGTTGTTGTTTTAATTAATACATGTAATCTGAAGCAGAAGGATGAAATCCCAGCTGAGCTGGAGTCTCACCAGCACGTGTGCATCTGGACAGAGCCCCTACTATCAGGTTACCATGGCGTTACACATCGACAACACAGAAATCAATCCTGACAAACGACTTGCTTCCCTAAACCTGGAGCAGTTTAACACTAAAAACACGGGGAGACAACACGTAGCATCAGCCACGGAGCCTGACCAGGGGGAATCCAGCCAGCAACTGCTTCCTGCTCAGAAGCAAGAAGATGTTGAAGGAAGCAAATGAGTGTCACTTCCAGATAGCAAGCCCTGAAAGAATCACACTCAGAGTTGCACGGTGAGGATCAGATGAAATACATTTATTTTCTTCCATGCAACTGTGAGTTTTGGCTCCGTGTACACACACAAACAGATAGTTACTATGCTGAATAAACACATCAGTTATTGTTTAATTGCACAAAACTGTCAGATACAAAATGATGGGAAAGTCATTAAACAGAACTGGGTAATGTTATAGAGTGGCAGAATGTGCTCTCCTGTACCAGGCTAAGGTATCAATACATAGTATATTGATATTTAGGAATGATCATAAAAGACTTCTATGTGGATGTTGGGAGGAAGGTTGGACTTGCTGATCCTGGAGGTCCTTTCCAGCCATGGTGATTCTATGATGACAGCACAGCTGAAGCATTGGACTGAAGAGTGTAGATTAAACTTCACTCCAGCTTCACTGAAGTGGGCTGATGTGCCTTTAATTACTAAACCAGAGCAAGCATGCTGATGAACCAAGGGTCCATCTGCCTTCGGAGTTAAACTTGTTAGGGCTTACAGAGGAAATTAATTTCAATTTTCCCATCACTGGAAGCAATGAGATCATCAGCTCTGTGAAGGACCTGGGACTCCTGGGGGACAAGCAGCTCACCAGGAGCCAGCAGTGTGCCTCTGTGGCCAAGAAGGCCAATGTCCTCCTGGGGTGCATGAAGAAGAGTGTGACCAGCAGGCTGAGGGAGGTTCTCCTCCCCCTCTGCTCTGACCTACAGAGGTTACTTCTGGAGTATTTGACCCAGTTCTGGGATTGCCAGTTCAGGGCCCCCGGGGGGCAAGAGGCTGGGGCCAGACTCTGGTCAGTGGTGCCCAGGGACAGGACAAGGGGCAACGGGCACCAACTGGAACCCAGGAGGTGCCACCTGAGCAGGAGGAGAAACTTCTTTGGGGGGAGGGTGGCCAAGCCTGGAGCAGCTGCCCAGTGAGGCTGTGGAGTCTCCTGCTCTGGAGAGATCCCAAACCCCCCTGGGCACCATCCTGGGCACCCTGCTGTGGGTGAGCTGCTGGAGCAGGGGGTGGGACGAGATGATCTCCAGAGGTCCCTTCCAACCCCCGATTTTCACTAATCCCACAACTTGATTTCCAGAGAGCTGTGGTTCAGCCCTGAAGGTATCTGACTGCCCATGCCTTGGGGCTACATTATAAACCCAAAAGGAACGGGCCTCAGAGCACCCAGCTGGCCTAAAATTGGGTAGATATTTATAGTTTTGAGGATGTGTTTTGGGCGGGGCTTGCAGAGTGGGGGGATCTGCATGCCCCAAACTCTGCAGGAGGTACCTGGGACGAGGCTCCAGCAGCCGGGTATACCCCACTCTGCAGCATTATTGTCCAGCTTTATAGAAGTGGATTCTGACTTCCAATTTCCTTTACAGTCACTACAGTGCTGTTCCATGCAGTAACTTTGCCAGGTTCAGACCAATAAATGACCTACACAAAGCTATACTCTTCTAGGAGAAGTTTCACTAAATTCTTTGTTAAATTGAGACTCCCCATCCTGTGCAGATCCATGTCACACAGCCCTTGGAGTCAGTCAAGCAGGGAAAATACAGTTCAGTCAAGGACATTCTTATGCTTTAACATCTCATCTTCCCAATTCCCATCCTCTCCTCATGTTCTCTCTAATCTTTCTCTGACTCTCATGCCTTTCACTTTCAGGAAGAGCTAATTTAGCTCTTGTAAAGTGAGGGAGAGGAAAAATGAAAAAGCAAGTCATAAAGATGGAGTTATACAGATTCAATATGTAATGACTATACTTAAGATGTACTTAAAGACAATGGGCAGCACCTTCATTACTGTGTTATTGCTTCTGACAGCAAAGTTGTCCCATCACCAGCAAATAAATTCCAGAATCCCACTGTGCAACGACTGCAAATTTTCTGTCACCAGCATCACAAAAACACCGTAAGCAGCAATGAAAAATTTTAACCAAAACTGCAAATACCAAAGAAATTCTACTTCCAAGACAAGCAACTCATTCTTCTTGGAAATATCAAGAGATCTCCAAGACTTTTACTCCGTGCTGGAGTGTTTGTCACAGGACAGGAGTTATGGATGGAGCAGCGGCTGAAGGATTGAGTGTTTTCCTGTGATCTGTTCCACTTCACCTCCGCCTCTTATTTCAGATTCTTGTTCATTTTTAATTTAAATGTGTGCTTGACAGAAGTGTTAAAAATGTCAAGGAAATAAATTGTCACTGATACATTCTTAAATTTATGTTTGCTTTAGAGGAACTGTTGGCAGGCTCCAAGATGCTCTAATGCTTGTCTCCACTGAAATCAATCAGCAGCCCCAGTGAAGAGTTGGGACCTTCCACATCATCAGGAATTAGCCCCACTCTGCCCTCTGGGGAAACATTCACACTGACCACAGGGGTAGAAGCAGGAGTCAACAGAGACTTGTGAAAACCTGGACATTTTGGACTGTTATGTACATTTCCATGTAAGAATCATCCATCATTCTCCAGGTGCTGGTGGGGTTTGTCCCAAAAGAAAGGACAGCGAGGTCAGCAGAGAGGGGGTCTGTGGCTGCCACTGAGGACCAGAGCCCTGCTCAGCCAGTCTGCAACTCCAGAGGAAGGTCCATCCTCCCCAGAGAGTCTACACTTATCATACATTTTGGACTGTTATGTACATTTCCATGTAAGAATCATCCATCATTCTCCAGGTGCTGGTGGGGTTTGTCCCAAAAGAAAGGACAGCGAGGTCAGCAGAGAGGGGGTCTGTGGCTGCCACTGAGGACCAGAGCCCTGCTCAGCCAGTCTGCAACTCCAGAGGAAGGTCCATCCTCCCCAGAGAGTCTACACTTATCATAGAATCATAGAGCGGTTTGGGTGGGAAGGGACCTTTCAAGGTCACCCAGTCCAACCCCCCTGCAGGGACAGGGACATCTGCAGCTAGAGCAGGGTGCTCAGAGCCCCGGCCAACCTCCCCTGGGATGGTGCCAGGGACGGGGCAGTGACCACCTCTCTGGGCAGCCTGGGACAGGGGCTCAACACCCTCAGTGTAATAATTTCTCCCTTCTCCCTAGTCTGGATCTCCTCAGTCTTAGTTTAAAACCATCCCCCCTTGTCCTGTCCCAACAGGCGCCAACCGGTGGCTTTGGCGCTGGACGCCGTCTTCTGTGTGTCTTCCTCAAGGAGCCTTCTCCTCTGCAGGCTGCCCAAGCCCAACTCGCTCCTGCTGGGCTCCCGGTAGGGGGGTTCCCCCCTTGGGTCATTGCTGGGGCTCCTCTGGCCCCTCTCCAGCAGGTCCCTGTCTCTGCTGTGCTGAGGACTCCAGAGCTGCCCCAGCACTGCAGGGGTGTCTCCCAGAGCTGGGCAGAGGGGCAGGATCCCCTCCCTTGACCTTCCTGATATTATTTTTTTGTTGGATTTGCTCACTCACCATCTGGACAGTGAGAATTTTTATAGTTGTGTACATGTATTACCCAAAAGGTACCAGAACTTCATAGATCAGGTTTGGGTGCCATCAGGAATTGCAAAGTTCAAGTTACACCTTAAGTAAGATACCCCCACCTTGGCAGCAAGTCTTCTGCTGAGTGCTTGCCCAATATAGAAAGATACTGTCATTAACAGGCAGACCAACAGCCAAAATCCTCCCCCTGCTCTTACATTATACACCAGAGATCTGAGGTGCCAAAGCACTGGAGAAAGGATTAAGTTAATGCACTCACTCACTGCAAAAGCTGCACAGGAGGGAGCGAGCGGGGTCAGGAACCATGTCATGGGAAGATGGAACCAGCCAAACAAATAGTCCAACTAGACAGGAGTTTCCCAAAGAGGGACTCATGATCTTGTTGTGCCATCCTGGCAAACCCACTTCTTATGAAAAGTCCAAAAGCCCTTTCAAGAACCAAAATCGTCACATAGCTCCTGCACTGCACCATCTTATAGAGGTGGCTTCTTGCCCCATCTCCAAGTTAATGCTGAAGGTGGGGGCACCTGCTGGTGATCTCCTCATCAGCTCCCACCCAAGGCTGGCCAGGCCCTGGGTGAAAACCAGTCAGGAGGGGCTTTCTTGATTAGTTGTGGCCATCATCCATCTGCCAACCCTCCTTCAGGGCTGGGGGTTTAGCCCCAGCTCTTCAGTGAGGGATGGGGATGGGCCACTGGTGTGAGTGTCTCCTCCTCTGAAGGGAACTCGGATGGGAATTCCTGGGGTATGCTGCTGAAAGCACTGGCACAGCACTGGGGTGTGCTCTGATGAGGAATGATCCCAAATCACTTCTCACCACTCCTTTGCTGACATTACCTCACTTACTGATCACTAATCTTCCATGACACTACGAAAGCCTGAGAATCTCAAAGACAATTTGGTATTAAAGGGGGGAAAAAAAGAGTGAGATGGAGACACATAGAAAGCATAGCACAGGAACAATGAGATTTATCCTCTGATGGATGAAATGAAACTCCCATTTCCATTGCAAATGGTTGGACAGATGGACTATAATTGGGGAACTTTCAAGCAGAGTTTTCGGCTGTGTCTCACCACGGCAGTCGGTGTACCTGGAATGGCTGACGAATGACAAACAGCCTCGTGTCCCACGGCTGCAAGGTCACCAGCCATTGGCAGTTTGAATACATTTACACCCACTTTTCTCCCTCTCGGTGAAGAAAACGTATCAATACAGAGGAGATTTTTGTGAGGGTCTCACCAAGCTGCTCCTGGAGGGGGATGAGGTGCAGGCAGAGATGCCTTCAGCATCAGGGCAAGGAGGAGGCAAGGCAGGGGGAGGATTCTGATACTTTTGTCGCAAACTAAAGGCAGAGCAAACTTTGGCCACAGAAAACCAAAGGCAGAAGTAAAAGGCCTGTGACTGCAACCCCAGCAGGACCACAACCAGAGCAGACAGGCTGTGAGGCTGCCCGAGGTGGTCACTTGTGGGTGTGCAGGCAGGGGCTGAGCTGGCCCTCGCCTTCCAGTTTGGTTCAAGTGGTACCAAACACTCGCCATCTCACAGGATCCCAGCAGGGTGGGGTTGGAAGGGGCCTCTGGAGATCATCTCATCCCACCCCCTGCTCCAGCAGCTCACCCACAGCAGGGTGCCCAGGATGGTGCCCAGGGGGGTTTGGGATCCCGCTGGAGATATCTCTGCACATCTCTGCCACTGGGCTCCGTGATACCTCCCTGAAGTGTAAAGAGATACACTGGCTGGCATTTTGAAAGGCAGCTTGAATAAGAATTTTGGGAGTATTTGTGTGCCTCAATGCATAAAGTGCCACGGGACACTGCTGCCCTGGTCTCTATCCAAGCACTTTTTAGCCCAAATCATAATGGAATGTAAAAGAAAGGAAATGAGAAAATTTGAGGAGTGCAATTTGCCTATTGCTTTGTAGCTCATAACTACAAATTGCTTAGCAGAGTTTTGTTAGTGACACTGGGAATGTGAGTGTGCATGTGTGTGACTTGGTTATTGCTGTTTCCAGCAGAAGACAGCCCTGCCACACACCAAACCTGCAAGTCTCTAATGAGTGTTATTAGTCGATCAAATCCCAGCACTATGAGGAGCATATTAACACCACAATTTTCAGGTACAGCTCTAATAACACTCACTGAAAGACAGTGCTGTGCACAGAGCCATAAAGTGCTGCTGCTAATGCCCCGATAAACGGCTTCCCAAATTGTTTTATGGAATATTCATCACTCTGTGGAAATAATGCAGCTCTCTGAATATTATTACCCACCTTTTCCCTCTGCCTTTCTCCATGGTTTGTTTACACCAGCCCGAATCCCAAGGCACCCCTATTGACCATAGACCAGCTGACCAGTTTCTGCAACACACGAAGCATCTCCAGGATATAGCACATCTGAGTTTTAATTGACTACCTGCAGTCTAATCAAAGAATTACAGTTAAATGGAACCGTTCAATATTTGGGCAGAGCTGCAGAGACAAGTGTATGGACAATGAGCCAAAAATAAAGTAAAATAAAAAAGTAAAGTGGAGCAGAGGTGCTAAAACAGGCTGTGTCAGATGCTGTTTGAAGAGGATGCTGCTAAAGTCAGACTTTAAAGCCAGATCTTGGGCACCCTGCTGTGGGTGAGCTGCTGGAGCAGGGAGATGGACAAGATGATCTCCAGAGGTCCCTTCCAGCCCCACCATGCTGGGGTTCTGGGATTCTGTGACCTCTCCCCATGTTCCCTCACTGGAGAAGGGGAGAGGCTCTTTCCTTCCAGCAGAGCCGCCCTTGTGGCTGCCTTGCCCACACCATCTCCTGCTGCCCTCACCCAGGTGTTGACTTTCATGGGTCAGGCTTGGCCCCGGGTGGTGGCTCATTCATTCCTGCAGCAGGTGCTACACCCCTGTCCTGTCCCTGTCCCCATCCCCATCCCTGCTCCACAGCAGCACCCCTCCAGCAGCAGCTCAGGCAGGGAAAGGATACCCCTCCCACCCTTCCACTGCTACCAGCTTCTCTTTCATTTCCAAATCTCCCTCTGGGCAGGGTTTGTGTGAGTGCAGATGTCCTCTCTGGCTAGCGAGGCCCACAGAGTGCCATGAGATGTCCTCCAGCTGTCACACCTTCCTCAGTGCCACAGAACAGTGTCCTCACAGTTTTCGTACACCCGTGACCAACCCATGCACCGTGCCTGCCCTTAAAGCTCCCTGCATGTGGAACCTTTGACACACACTGAGATACATCCTACTTCTCTGGTTCTTTCCCTGGAATCTCATTAATTTTAAAAGTTCTGTTTCCTGGCAACTCTTTCAGCTTAGAAACATGGAATGGTTTGGGGGGGAAGGGACCTTACAAGGTCATCTGGTCCAGCCCCCTGCAGGGAGCAGGGACATCTGCAGCTAGAGCAGGGTGCTCAGAGCCCCGGCCAACCTCCCCTGGGATGGTGCCAGGGATGGGGC
>NW_008583444.1:41267-47739 GCF_000691845.1 Merops nubicus | reverse complement strand
TTGCTGGGGCTCCTCTGGCCCCGCTCCAGCAGGTCCCTGGCTCTGCTGTGCTGAGGACTCCAGAGCTGCCCCAGCACTGCAGGGGGGTCTCACAGAGCGGGGCAGAGGGGCAGGATCCCCTCCCTGCCCTGCTGCCCACACTTTTGCAGACCTATGCTGTGGGTGAGTGTAGTGCCAGCAGCAGAGACCCCTGAGCTCTGGCTGTGCCCGGGACATGATGGGCAGGGGCCAAGAAGGTTTCCCAGTGGATCCCCCCCGTGGGTGATGCAGCTCCCAGGGCTCCCTGGCGCCGGGGCTGCAGCTGGGCTGGCCGTGCCAAAGTGCCAGTGGATGTGTGATTCCTCCGAGTGAAGCAGGGAAGGGTGAGACCACCAAATGAAGTGTCACTTGCCCCTGAGATCCAAAGGTGAACCCTCCTCCCCAGAGGCGACGGGAGCCGCCCGCCGTCACCCTGGTGCCCACCCTCCACCACTGGGCAATTAACATCCTCCGGCTCGCCAGCAAGCACTTGTTGCTAACTCATTGCAGATCATTTCCATCCCATATCTGCAGTCCAGAGCTGGTGACCTGCTACCACGCAGCTTCCCCACCCACCCCCATGAGTGTGAGTGCTCACAGAACTAGCAGAGAGGGCTGATTGACAGCTGCCCATCAAAAGCGTTGTCCGTTATTTGCCTGTTGCAGCACACAGCTCATCCTGGAGCTGTTCTCGAGAGGGTTTCATAACGTGTGAAAGAATTTCATTTGTACTTGTTGCCTTTTATGAGTCTGTGGGAATAGCTCTCTAAAGTCATGAAAAGTCAGAACCAAAATAATTCCTCACCTTAAATAAACCTGGTGGAATATTTGCCTGTTTCTCTCTGAAGTGCTGAAAACTGCAGTGCTCCTGGAAGGGGTATCAGAGCTGTCAGTGAGGAGGGGGCTGGTTTTAATCCCAGCACTAGGAGCTCGTTGAAGCACAAGGGTCTGTGCTTCCCTGGGTTTTGTTAGGACCAGAAAAGCAGGGCCTCTGTCACAACCAGAGAGGCTTTTTCCCGAGGGGATTGCACATCTGAATGGTTTCCCTATTAAACAGGATTGGGTTCCAGAGCTGCAAAACGCCACAGCAGTATGGAAAGCACGATGAGTATTTGGGTATTTTTGGCAGGGTGTGTAATATTTTAGGTGTTATGAACCATCAGAGAGAGCTTTATAGATAATATCTGCACATCTGGCATGACAACCGGAGGATGGATGCTCTGAACAGATGGGGTTTTACCTTCCCATTCCCACTGATTTATTCCAGTGTCTCTGGGCGTGCCACTGAGTGCACTTCTCCTGACTTGTTGAACAAAAATCTGCCTTGACAGGAAACCTCATATGAAAGGAAAGCTGCTATAGTTTTAGTGGATTTGATCTCACATAAGCATTTGGAAACCCAAGAAATATTAATATAGAGGCTCTTTGAATTGTCTGTTTTGTTCTCTCTGGATGCAGAGGCAAAAATATTTCAATAGTAAATGTTTGAGTTCACCGAGGGATAATAAATCCACCTGCTAGATGAAACCTCCCTCTCCTCCCAGAAACTACAGGTAGAGCATTTCCTGCGTTTCACACATCACTGCATGACACCCGTTGAAGTCCTTCAGAATGATGTGGCATTAGGCAATATGCACTCTAATTTATTTATACATATTTCTCTTGGTGATAAGCTTCATAAGAGCCTTTACATAAAGTCTCAAAGCTGGCTCAGGTAGAAAAGCAAATGGACAGCTCTGGAGGAGTTGTCGTGGGGGTTCTAGAGGGCACTGCTGGGCCCTGGAGCAGGAAGGGGACTTCTGGTGCACCCACTGCCCACCCTGGCAGCTGAGAGATCAACCCCTGAGTTGTGCAGTGGTGGTGAGGAGGTTGGCCAAGGCCAAGGTGACATTGGGTTGAGGTGGTTGTATGGAAAACGCCAGTGCAAGAGGAAGATGAGAAGGTGTGTGCAGAACATGCATTGGGGTGTGGATGTCCATGGGGGTGGGCATCCCGAGTGCTCCGGGGTTCCGGGGCAGGGGGGAGCCATGGTGCAGTGCACAGTGACCTCCTCGGTGTGACATAAAGCACTGGAAGTGCCAACCAGACCTCTGTGCCTCAGCTGGCATCACTGCCCTGACAGCAGTGAGCCCACAGCTCCTCTCTGGGCCACTCGGCCACTCCTGTCCATCCTGTCAGCTCGTCACACAGACCATTGGGATGCTTGTCCTGTCCATGCCATCATATAAATCATTTTCCAGTATTATCCCAGACAGAAATACAGCAGCATATAAGGAAAAGTGGATGCTTTGTACAAGAGGGTCATGATAGATAAAAATGATAATGGGTACTGTAGCGCCATAATCAAAGTCTAATTGTCTCATTAATTAAGAGCAATATTCGGTTATGTATTGGGTCCTAGAGTGATTATGACTCAAATACCCACTAAAACGCATGAATTTGTCTTCTGACTTGCAGTTTTCAGCCAGGCGAAGCATTTGGTGGAGGTCAAACAGTTCAATTGCTGTTCTAAAATGCAGTTGAACTTTAGGCATGAATAATCATTGATCTGCTGCTGGGCTCGCGGGTCCTCGGGGCCAGGAGCCACCATGGGGGCTCTGGTGGCCACCAGCCAGAGCAGGGAAAGCCCCTCGCATCCCGGCACACAGTGGCCAAACGGCTGGGCCGGGGGGGAACAACTGAGGCACCCCAAGGCACCTGGACCACTCGCTGTTCATCCATCCACCCTTCCTTGACAGTGGTTCAAGTGCAAACACCCCAAGTGTCTCCACCCCCTCCAATCTTCTGACACCGACCAGACTCGTGTTCAAAAGCTCCCTGCTAAACCCAAGCCACAGGTAACACTGGCTCTTCTGGGGTAATTAGATCAAGATTCGAGCAATTTGCTGTAGGGCCTGAACTCAGATCATCCTTCACACGTCTGTGTGCTAGATCTGTCTTTAAATTAGATTATAATGAGCTTGGCAGCACTATTAATAACAGAGCAAATCATGGGAGAGTATGGTTTTATTTCATTGGTATAATGTGCACAATCGTGCTGCTTTTGCTCATGCAGAGTAGGTGACTGCTGCACGTTTCAACCCTTTTTAATCATAAAAATCAAATAGGAGGATACATGAGTTCCTAAAAATTAAAAATACTTGAGCTCCTTTACAGCAATAAAATGGGTTTGACACAGGAAGTTTAATAAATTATTTTGAGATGACATTACTTAATTTAAATATCACTAGGGTCCTACCTCTAGAGGTTGTTTTATTTAAATGTTGCAGCTCCTGGGTTTGATAAGTGAGCATTTGTCTCCCTTCAGGTAGAGTGAGGTGGGACCAGGGCACCAGCCCGTGAGGGAAGCGGGCAGCTGGTGAGGCTGGCAGCTCCATTTCCCTCCTGCAAGCAGCTGGGTGGCCAATGGGATGGTCTCCCCTGCCCAGCCCTGTCCTCATCCCCATCCCTGTCCCCAGCTGTGGGTCAGCTCTCCCTCAGCCTGCTGCCCACACTCTTCTCCATGCACCCCAGGAGACCATTGGCCTCCTTGGCCACGAGGACACACTGCTGGCTCATGGTGAGCTTGTCCCCCAGCACTCCCAGATCCTTCTCTGCAGAGCTGCCTCCCAGCAGGTCACCCCTCCCCTGCCCTGGTTACTCCTCCCCAGTGCAGGAACCTACACCTCACACCAGGCAGAAAGATGTAGTTTGATTTACATCTTCCTTTCTGTGAGGTGTTCCTCATTGCAGGATGATAGGAGGGGGGATGGGCAAAGGGAAAAAAACCACAGCTTTGTGATTTTTTTCTGAACACCCACACACATCACATCATTTCAGTGCCTGTAAGGAGTGCAGGGGTCACATCTGCCCACGTGCGGCCACGTGTGTGGATACGCTGCTGTCAAGGCTGCTGCTGCTGAGGATAGAGAGGAGAACTCTGGGGCTCCTTTAAAGAGAGGCATCAGCAGTTTTGGGAGGACACATGGCTATGGAAAGCTGCTGGGACCTTCCTCAGGGCTCTTCAGTGAGACTGCTTTAAAACTTTGATTAAGGACTTTAGCATAGAGAGAGGGAGCATGCTGAGGAAACCTGCTGACAACACGGAAAGGAGAGATGCTGTCAGTGCAGGAGGGGGCTGGACTACTGCACAGGGTTAACAGGATGACCTTAAGCACTGGAGTAACCTCAGTGGGATGAAGCTCAGCAGTATGGAATGCAGGAACATGCACCTGGGGCCTGACCACAGCAGGAGAGGGGCAGGAGCTCACCAGCCCCATGCAAGGCTCTCTACGCCCTCAGGGACCAGCATCTCCCACACCTTGTGCTGGCCTCAGGCTCCAGGAGCTCTGCTTCTGGAGAGGCAGGGATGCAGAGCTTCACTGGGAATAAGTTTCTGTAGTCTGAAGAGGACAGGCTGCAGGCACAGAGCTTCATTAGTGATGACTGGCTTGATTAGCAGTGTAGGGTAAAGTACCAGTGGTCAGCTGCAAATCAGCATTGTGCCTCTTGATTTACATCTTACATTCTACAAAGGAAACATAAATGATGTTGATTGTGCTTTTCTTATTTAATTTTTAAAATGTAAAAGGTAGGAATTTCCATTCAGCTTTCTGGAGCACTTGAGAAGTTGGTACCATTTCACAAGCTCTTTCAGTCAGCCTGAATCTGTGTTGCTGCTGGAGACTGAACCCCACTTCCCAGTCCTTTTAGAGAATGCCCATTTCTCATTGCTTTCCTGCTGATAAAATTGTCAAAAAGTTAAATTGAATGTAAACAGAAATCCTTGTGGTTTTACCTTTCTGTGAAGAACAAATGTAAATAAAAAAATCAAGTGTTTGGATGTGATGGAAGATGGAACTCACGACCTGCTCTCTGCTTACAGTGGAGGTCCATGAGGAGCAGTGGTTTTCGGTCAGGTGGGGTGTCTGAACTGGGAGAGCCTGCAGAGGAAGAGCTACAGCTTGGTCAGTGAGGCTGGTCCGAATTTTGAACCAATAGTAGAAGATGATGGACCTGTTAATCTTGTGTTTCCAGTGATTTTCAGTGAGGGTCACAGGAAAGGCTCTGTCAGAACATTCTCTCATAGTGCCTGTGTTGCAGTCACAAACCTCCTCCAAAGTGTGTAGAACGACATAGACACCACCATCAGAGATCTTGCTGTCTTCTTTTTCTCACATACATGGATAAATATAGACTCATGGAGGGTGAGAGACAGTAAATTAAAATTCTAAAATAAAATGTTTCTTTGCAAGTTGTGTTGCTCATTACTGTGAGAAAACATTGGGAGCACTCAAGAGCAGAGGAAGGTCTGATCCAGACAGATACAGAACTAGTCTGAGAGGGTTAGGTGGAAAGCAGAAAAGCTTCTCCCACAAAGACACGATTCTGGGCCAAGGTAGGTGAAAGCCAGTGGTGCCCCACCCTTTGGGGAGCCAGGGCTTGGGGCAGCACCCCAGCTCCAGCTGGCAGCGCTCCCCACGCAGCACAGCTCCGGGATGAGGATGCGGCAGAGCCGTGTCCTGGGGCACAGGCAGGGCAGCTTCCAGCTCTGTGGCTGCTATGCTTTTATCTTCCCTTTCATCATACAGCCAGGAAAAAGATAACTTGGTCTTTCACAGCTTGACCTGAATCTGCAAGACTGGCAGAAGTAAACATCTTCTGATTTCCACTCTGAGCAATTTGATATGCAGCTCTGAGGGAGTCTAAAAAAAGCATCCTTTCATCTTCGTTTCCTGAAGTTGTTTTTTTTAATCATATTTTAAATTCATAGATAAAACCCCAGACGATTTTATTGGATTGAGAATGACCACAAACAACACAGAGTGTCTCCCCATGACATTAATATGTTCCTAATTGATATATTCGTTCTGTGTGTTGCTCACGAGGTGGAGGTCGCTGTGTTGCTCTGGTGCAGACTGTCTCTCTCCACTTCCCAACACGCATTTGGGCACAGGTATACGTTTATCTCTAGTGGCAAAAACCTGGCAGAACAGCAAATTATACTTCTCACTAGGGAACAAACCCACCCACAGTACTGTGTTCTCTGATTGCTTTCCTGCAAAAGCAAAGCGTGGCCCAAGCCCAAGGCCCAGGTGCATGAGGTGCCAAGGGAGCCAGCCCCACCATGTCCCCACGGCTGGTCCTGCCTCGAGCCCACGTGCCAGGGTGCAGCTGGGGGTGGGTTTGGTGACAGCCCTGATATTCATAAACATTAACATACACTGCTAACTGCAGTCCAGCAGCATGAGATGTCTGACAGTTCATTTGTGAAAAATCAGCTGCTGGACTTAATCACGTGAGAAACTAACCCACAAATGTATGTTCCTTGACCTATTTCTGCTTTATTTTCAGAACTTTGGGAAAGCCCTAGTGCACTTCACCAACACAACCAGACAACACAGTCCTGAATGGCCAGTGATGCCCTGCCCAGCTAAAAGTATTGTGTCCAGCCCCCTCGGAATATATAAATTAC
>NW_008583444.1:18860-41243 GCF_000691845.1 Merops nubicus | reverse complement strand
AAAGAGTAATAAAAAGGAGGAAAGTATGATAAAAAAGTATGATAAAATCAGGATAAAAAGTTCCTAGTTCAACTCTGCTAGGCAGGAGGTAGATCTAATTTTCATGTTAAGTAGACTCTGCCTCTGGCTTTTATTCTACTATTTTAGAACAAAAATAATAACTGCAGTAACCTCACAGCCTAACAGTACCCACTGCCTGCAGAAGGAACCTACCCTGCAATAGGGTCTGGCCAAGCTGGATTGATGGGCCAGTGGGACGAGCTTCAACGAGGCCAAGTGCTGGGTCCTGTGCTTGAGTCACAACAGCCCCACAACGCTCCAGACCTGAGCCCTGGAGTGGTGCAATAAGGAACTGCCAATTTCAAGTAAGAGTGTCAATATTTTGTTTGATAGATAGATTATTATCCCTACTTCACGGAAGAAAAACTGAGAAGGTAAGTGTGGTTTTTAATCAGTGACACATCTAGCAGGGTATAAAAAGAACCTTTTAAAAATAGATTATTCCTGTGTTGCTTTGACACGACCCAACTTATTGGCGCATACATCTTCTCAGTCATACCCAGAGCTGACAAGAGTACAATGAATACAATAACCCTGAGAGTCTTCAGCACTATGCATACATGTCACACAACTGAGACACGTTCTGCAAAGAACCTAGGGAGAACTTTCTCCAAAGCACTCATGGCCCTGATCCACAGACCACCTCAGTGAGGTGGCTGCAAGGTTTCCAGGTGAGAGGACAGCCAGTGCTGCTCCTTTCACAGCAAGTCTGCAGCTGGAGTCTGGATCCAGACTTCTCCAGGTGGACAGGAATGCTCATGTTAACCACACAGAGATTTTGGGTCATCATATCCTTTCTAACGAGGGCAGGATTTAGGCAGTGATCACGGTGCCTTCCTTTCCTCCCTCCTCGGCTGCAGAGACAGAGGCTGAGCGGAGGAGGGTGGACAGAGCTCCCTTCTGACCTTTGCTGGTAATTAACTGTGAAGTATGAGTATTTGTTTGCCCGCAACCTTGAGCAGTGATTGCAAATGATCACCTAGAAATAGGCCTGGATATTTTTTTCCCTTTCTTTTTTGCTCAGTAGCAATTTCCCTGGCTAAGTCTGGTAGCTGAGAATACGTTTGACTGGAGCTTCTTCGATCTCTGCAGTACTGAAAACCAAAGAAAATTATAGGATAGTGAATTCTGCATAATTTCACTCATACTAAGAATTTCCAATTAGCAAGGCATAAATTGATCCTCTTTGCTTTAATATCTTGGGCTTTTTTCCCCCTGCATACAGATAACAGCTGAGTTTTAATTCATTTTAATTCTATTACCATACATAACCATCATGCACTGTGATAAGTATCTCTCCTGTACACAAATGCCTTTGAGAACTACCCATCAAGTACTTATTTAACCTCATTGTCGATGGAAATAATAGCATTTACTGGATGTGTTTATTTTGCCTCACTGATGGAGCAAATTAACTTTTTTTACACAAATACACCAGTATTTCTTTTTCTCCTGACATTCTTCCCACTGAGGCTCCACTTTCTAGGTTGCATTCCCTAAAGGTTTTCTACATCTTTGTTAGTGCACCACTCAGTGCATCTAACCAGATTTTTATTCTCCGTATTATTATTATTAAAAATCATTAAAATATGACCAAGTTTTACTGAGGTGAATGGGATTGGATTCTTATAGGAAATGCTGATATTTAAATTATATTGCAGATGAAAATTCTGTCTTTTAGAAACACAGTGTTAAGTTGCTAGATGTAAACATGTGCAGCATTATATATGCTATATAATGCTAAAAAGAATAAAAGATTTTTTATTGTTATTTTCTAGCTCCTTATGACAATGTGAAAAATTACACAGACAAAGTACACTAAAAATCCCCCAGTGCGAGTGGATATTTTTTACATTGCAAATAAATCTACTGCAGTTTATAGTAATTATAGACTAATAACAAAACCAAGTTCCTCAGGGTAGAGGACATTCTTACTGTGGCATGTGCTTGGAGTTCATCAGGCTGTAGGACAGCAACTAAGGGTGTGCAAAGTGGGATTTACACTATTCCTGATGTCTAGAAGTAAAGAAATGGTCCTGAGCTGTGCCAGAGCCCTGTGGGGTCCTCGTGGATTCCTGGCACCGCCGAGACGTCATCACTGATGGGACTCACCACAGACATCCCCTTGAGGTGCTGCCACATCCACCTGGGACTGGAGATATTGAAGTGTGTGAGCAGCAACGGAGCATCAGGAGATGTCCAGCCCCTATGGGGACAAGCTTCATCCAGCACAGCCAGGAAGGTGTTCGTCTGGAGGGGAAGGACAGTCCTGAATCTTTCTAGGTGGAAACTGAGGGGGTGCTCTTCCATCTGCTTGAAACAGTCACGCCCCTTGGTGGCTTTTCAGGTGATGCTGCTCCCATCTTGAAAGCCCCAGACCCGTTCTTGCACAGGCAGGATGACGTCAGTGCAGCGTTAAGGGAGGAGGGACCCACTGGAAGAAAAATGTTGTTTCATTTCCTAACGTATTCCACTCACATGCAGCCAAATCCACGTCTGTGTTCCGGGAGTTCATCACCCACCTTCATGATTAACACCTCGCAATCACAGCACTGCCCTTCCCTACCTGCCAACGGAGCTGATGACAGCAAATCAGTTCATTACAGGTCTAATTAAAATATTAATGTCTTCTTTGTTGGTGGTGGATACACTTGTGTTCTGTCCTCACATTGCTGCCCCTCGGCCACGTTCAGCCCCACATGTGCTCTGGCCACCACAAATGGCCCCTCTGAGCTCCGTGGCTGAAGGTCTTGGCCAGGGACACGCGTCCGGGGGACCACATTTGATACCCTGGGGGAAAGACCCCTCTCCCCAAAGATTCAGGATCTGTAGCTTGGATGGTGAGATGAAAAACTCATCCCTGGGATTTGGGCTGCAATGGGAAAAGTCTTGCCAAACAGAAGCAGATTCTAGTTGTACCCAAACCAGCACCTACAAACACCTCAGTACAGCTGGCGACCGGAGCAGGAACACGAACACTCGGAGCAGGCACAAACCCAAAACAGGAGGGTGCAAAGCAGGGAAACAGGAGAGATGGGGCAATCTGGACCTTTTTTCTTTTCTTTTTGAGGCCAAACCCATTAAGCTTTGTCTTGGTGGTGTAACTTCTTCTTAGCTTTTTCCCTGTGTTGTGACTAAGGAATACAGGTGAGAATAAAAGGCATCACTCTCACAATATGCATTTTTGCCTCTTTTGTTTCCCTACCAGCTCTCCGTGGCTTCTGAAACTGTTGTGTTTTTTTTTTTTTCCCTTTCCATTTAAATTTTAAAATTTTGAGAAGTTTTTTTTCTGCAGATAATTAAGCATGTTCATGCATTCCTGGGTCTTCACCTCTTGTCACAGAAAAAAGAAAATGGAAAATAGAACCATATGGAGGAGGCAGTAATAACAGGATAAAATACTGTTGACCTCTTATCACTTTCACTTGAAATTAGCATTTTATTTTTTTTTCTCATTTGATGCACTGTCATTACAGGGTATGTGTGTGTTTTAGTATTTTTATTAATAAACATGGTAATTTAACAACCAGGTTAATGGCAGTTTTAATGAGAAAGAATGTTAATTGGACAGGCTGGGGGGATCTTTAGGTGGCTGTGGTTTTTTTTTCCTTAGAATCTCACTCACCCTGTCCTCGAAAATCCACAGCATATGTGCCAAGGGCTGGGGGTTTGTTTAAATGTTGACAGTTAATGCACACAGCTTGCAGTACTTTGTTTGGTTTGGGAGCCGTTTGCACAGCCCGGCTTCGCGCCGCCCCAGCCACGGGATCTGCAGACTGCTGCATCTTCAGAGGGCTGCATCAACAGGCATCTTGCTATTGATAAGACAGACAATGTGACCATCTGTCTTTCTTCTGCAGCCAAATGAAAATGACAGAAAGTATGGGTCTTGTCATTTAAAAACTACTAATTTCCCAGCTCTCGTTAGCATTAATTCGAGCTCCCGCGCCGCAGCGCGCCGCTTGGCAGGGACCTGCTCTCCCAGCAGCCCCGGCACGGCCCTGGGAGCCCTGGGAGGCTCCTCACTGTCCAGCCGTGCTCCTCATTGTCCTGCCCCAGCAGACCACTGCTCAGCAGCTTGCTCCCACCAGCATCTCCAAAAGGCTCCAGCAAAGCGACTGCTGAGAGGCAACCGAGCAGAGCGTGCGGTGGCCACGGGCGGGAGCCTGTGCTGCAGGCTCAAGGTCAGGCTACACGTGTCCGAGCCCTTTTCCCCCCTGCCCCACCACAGCTTCTCCAGGCATCAACCATCTTGCTCCACACTCCTTTTCAGCAGCCCATGCTAACTGCTCTGGCTCAGGAGCAGACCGGTGTGGCCAGGAGGAGAATGCTGCTTGCTGGCCAGCCCAGCTGCCTGTCCGCTGAGCCACCAGCCAGCCCATTTCACCCCAAAAACCCCGGCGTTCAAGAGACAAACAAAAGCAGGCAGACAAAATATGCCCCCCCCCGAGCAGATTTATGGGTCTGTCAGTACTTGAGACACACTGAACAGACAGCAGCAAGTCAGATTGGCTGTGGAGATACTCTGACAGAAAACAGGTTTTCTCCAGTGGAACAGGAAATCACCAGTTTGCAAAATGAGCAGATTTATGGTGATTGTGTGATAACAATCTACAGTTTACATTGTATAGCAGTTTTTACAATATTGTCTTAATGCCGCCGTCAGAACATCCCAGGCAGTAACGGTGTGCTCAGCCTCTCCATAAATCTTGCATGCCCAATAAAGCAAACCTGAAAATTTACCACACACACAGCAACTCCAGCTCGTTTCCAAACTGGCGAGGGCTTTTTTATTACCCAAGTATTGCTGAGCACATGAAATACCAAGGACCCGTGTTCAGACTACCTGTCATCACACAGGCGACACGGAAAGATCATCTTTCCCCCTTCCCCTCCTCCTCCTCTCCCTCATTATTAGCTGATGGATGTGTTTCCATGTGTAATTGCAGTAGGTGCATTGTGCTGACGAGCTATCCAAGCACTCTCTGCACCATGGCACGAGACATCAGGAGTCTTCACGTTTCAGTAACAATATTAGAACTTCACACAGGTCCTCTCATTCAGACTCGTGACACCAGTGCTGGGGCTGGCCAAGGGTGTGCCCTCCAGACTCCTGATTTATGTCTAAATCCAGCCTCAAACAGTTGGCTGCTTGTCTTTTATCTCACAAAGCAAACATACCACACTGTTTCACCTGTTGTGCCCCACAGGCGACCACTTAGTGATTTCTTCATGCCCTCCACTGCATTACTCATGAAGAAAAGGTGTTTATCCCTGGCACTGCCCTGTGTGCCCCCTGCTATGGAGACTCCCACTGGCTCCAGGGTGGATGGAGTGTTTCTACAATAAGCATTTGGGTTTTCACATAATCCCAGAATCCCAGCACAGTGAGGATTGGACAGGACCTCTGCAGATCATCTGGTCCCACCTCTGCTCCAGCAGCTCACCCACAGCAGGGTGCCCAGGATGGTGCCCAGGGGGGTTTGGGATCTCTCCAGAGCAGGAGACTCCACAGCCTCTCTGGGCAGCTGCTCCAGGCTCGGCCACCCTCACCCCAAAGAAGTTTCTCCTCCTGCTCAGGTGGCATCTCCTGGGTTCTAGTTGGTGCTTGTCCTGTCACCTGGCTCCATCCTCTTGACTCCTGCCCTTTAGATATGGATAAGCATCAATCAGATCCTCTCTCAGTCTTCAGGGCTCTCAGCCTTTCCTCAGCACAGAGATGCTCCAGCCCCTCAGCATCTCCACAGCCTCTGCTGGACTCTCCAGTAGTTCCTTGTCTCTCTGGAACTGGGGAGCCCAGAACTGGACAGAAGACTCCAGATGTGGCCTCCCTAGGGCAGAGTAGAAGGGGAGGAGAACCCTCCTCAACCTGCTGGTCACACTCTTCTGAATGCACCCCAGGAGACCATTGGCCTCCTTGGTGATAACGACACATGTTCTGGCTCATGGTAAACTTGTCGCCCCCCAGAACTCCCAGATCCTCTTCCACAGAGCTTCTTTCCAGCAGAGCAACCTTCACCTGTGGTGGTGCAGGAGGTTACTCCTCCCCAGGCACATGACCCTGCACTTGCCCTTCTTGAACTTCATTAGGTTCCTCTCCATCCAACTCTCTGGCCTGTTTTGACCGACCAGCCTCAGGACACTGTGGTCCAGGGTGTCCCACACTCTTTGGGATGCTCACCCAGCACCGTGCTCCTGACAGCCCTTTAAAGGTATGTTTTCAGCTGCAATTCTGCTACTTTTCTTGTTCAGTCCAAAGTAAATCTTATTTTCCCGCTTTTAAATGGTGCAGTAACTTCCTGCTAGCAGACTCCAGTCTCCCAATACCTCCTAGTGCAAAATTCCTTTGTGCTGAAAATCCTCAGTCCAGCAGCTTTATAAAGCTGCAGCCAGTATGCAGGAGATTACATCTCTGGATAAGCAGAAGTGAGTGGAGCACATGGACTTCTACACAGATAGCAAAATGAATAAATGAATTTATACAGAATCTTTGAATATGAAAAATTCTGCTCTAAATGCAGTAAGCTCCCCAAATGACCAAGCTTACGGTGGAAAGATCAGGCTGGCCCATGCCATATCAAGAGTTCTTTCAAAATGACAAGTTCCAGCTGGGAGAAAAGGCAGCCTGAGGCAACGCTGCGATGTGGACACTCCTGACACTCCTCCAGCCTTGCAAGGTTGGAAAGATTCAAAGCACTGACAAACAAAGCCACTAGCTTTCATCCAAGGTTTGTTGAGAGCAGTTTCCAGGGATTAATCAAATAGTTTTGCAAATCCAATCAAGCTACTATGATTGCAGACAGGGTGATGAGACATTGCCCTGGAGGTCACTCATCTGCCAGGAAAGGCAGAATGTATGAGGTTTGTTCCCTTGGTCAGTGCTTGACTAGAGTCACCATGAAAACAGGCAAAACAGAGCGAGAGGAGGGAACCCTCTGGAACAGGCTGCCCAGAGAGCTGGCAGAAGCCCCATCCCTTGAGACATCCAAGATCAGGATGGGGCTCTGAGCAACCTGCTCTAGCTGCAGATGTCCCTGCTCAGTGCAGGGAGTTGGATGAGATGACCTTGAAAGGTCCCTCCCCACCCAACCAGGCTGTGATCCTACCCCTGACACCTGGGACACGCTGTGTCACCCACACCTCAACGAGCAGAGAAGACAGCAGTGCTGAACGTTGGGGTTGTTTTCTGCCCATAAACCAATGACCTACAGAAGGGGGGACACATGTGTTTGATACTTGAGTAGATTTCTGTGCTCTGGGGGAAATTCTCCAGGGCTGCACTGCTCGAAATTGGGGGTCTTGTGGCAGCCCCATGGAAAACCCCCAAACCTCTGCAGCTGCCAACAATGGCAGAACTCAGCTGCTGCTTTTCCAGGCCTGCTCCAGCCAGCCCCCAGGCAGTGCAGAGACAGGGGACATCACCTCATTACCCTGGGCAGGATCTGGGCATTTTAGGGCAACCAATGCCAAAAATGCCAAGTGGTCTGCACAGTCTCTGCAATCCCTGTGCTCTGTGCTGGCAGAAGAGTGTGATGGAAACGATGGGGAGAAACCCACCTGCTGTGGAAGGAGCTCTCGAAGGCAGCAATGCTGGAGGTGCCTCCAGACAGGGGCTCTGGCAGGTTTTATGTTACAAGTGAATCCTTCTTTTCTATTGTGTAAGGTTCTTGTTGACTTTTTTGCTGTGAATTAAAGTGAGAGGAAATTATTTAATCAAACAGCAAATGATGTCTCCTGAAGTCCTCCAAGGTGAAGCAGATTTATTTCACTTCAGTGTGGACCAGGTTTTCTCATTCAGCTACAGAGCTGAGAAAAACCTACTGTTTGCTCAAAACTATTGTCAATCCTTTTCTGTTTTCCACCTCTCTTGAAGACAGCCTCTGTAGCACCCTACACGTCTCCCAGGCAACTCAGCCATCCTAAAGGAAATATGGGGAGAGAAACTTTCTTCTCCAAGACACATTTGCACTAGTTCACAAATAAGCGACTGCTTTTCTTCTTTCAGGTGGCAATCCCACACTCAGCACTTGGTGTGTTTTCCCAGGCACAGCCTCCCCAGGCAGCCCAGCCACGGAGAGTCTGCAGCCATGGAGAACCTCCAGGCTGAGCAAACAGACCCACTGCTCAAACAGGAGGCTTGGAAGATGCACGAGCACTTCACCAGCAGGAGCACCAGCAATCTTCACAGCAACAGAAAGCCTTTTGGATGCATAAAAAAGGCATGAGAAGAAAAGGCAACTGTCAAAAAGAAGTTGGTTTTCTTTTCAGCAGGTTCAAATGGGACTTTCTCAGAAACCTGCATTTTAATCCAGTAGAGGATCCCCTTCAAAGCTTGGCTTTCTCTTGAGCTACGTTATCAAAGCAAACTCAGAATTTCAGCTGATCAGAAAGCAGGAAAGAAGCTTCAAGTGAAATGCCCAGAAAATGAGATTAATCGGAGTTGATAAGAATCAAGTGAGACAATTCTGCAGTGTGAACACGACTGAAAATTGTAAGATAACCGATAAAGTATTCCAATGACAATATCTGATTAAAATAAACAAGTTATTATTTTCACAATAATTTGTTTAGTGGTGTCACACTATGCTCTGAATGAGAAAAGACAAAACATCTTTGTGATCTAATTACTTTTAAAAATCCTATTAACATAACAATTTGATGCGACTGGTTTTGAGGTGTCCCCATTTAGAGCATTCGTCCCTATGACAACAAAATTTTTTTTTAAATGAATCAATTATTTTGGGACAGAACATCTTTTGGAGGAGATGTCCTGGTACAGCATGCAAAAATTTCAAGAATAATTTAGGAGAAAAATAAAGTTCAGAAAAATCCTCTAAAAATAGGCCTGAGCCTGGAACACAACTGTGAAAAATTTCTTCAAGTCTCAGTTACAAAATGTGATAGCAAGAGGATTTAAAAAAACTAGTTTTAGCAAAATGCTGGGTGGAAATGTGTGTTTGGACACTGATAGTAAATAATGTGCCTTCCCCATTTCTTAAGAATATGCAAATTAAAGATACCCAAGATTTTCCATTACTATAATTTTTTCACTTAACATTTCTGTGGATAGACATTCCATTGGAAATCTAAAATGTGTTGATTTTGCACTGCATTTTCAGGATTTCTGAAGTAAAAGTTCAATTTTCAGTTACAGATTAATCATGTCAACTCTTTTCTCCCAAAAGACAGAAGAAAAGGCCAAAGCAACAAAATGCAATTTCCAGCCCTTCAAGTACAAATCCTAAAGCTTGTCAGCTTCGTAAAGGAGCCCCATAAAATAGAATTTACTCTGGAATAAAATTAACCCAAACTAGACACAGACCACTCGTGTGCTGGACAAGACTCAGTGCAGAATAGAAGTGACAGCTTGTTTGGGCTAAGGGATAATTTGAACTCATTTGTTCAGGAATTTCCATGTGGACCAGGCTCTAAGAACCCCCTCACCTGGGGCAGAGGCCACGCGGCTGAAGGAAGGCTGGTCCCCAAGGGTGCTGTGCTCTCCAAGGGTGCTGTGCAGCAGGGAGGGTTCCAACCACAGCTCTGGCAGCGAGGATGTGAGGATGGAGCTCAGCTCTTCATGTCCTAGCTCCAGCTGAGAGGTGGCTGATGGTCCTTGCGCTGCTGTGACCAACCTCCCATTAACGCCTGGTCTGTGGTGTGCAGCTGAAGGGGAGGGAGAGCAGCAAACAGGAACATCCGAATGTTATCCCTGAAGCAGTCACTGGAGTAACACTAAGTTATAGTCCCTCCTATGGAGAAAGCTGAGAGGTGGGGTTGGGCAGCCTGGAGAAGAGAAGGCTCCAGGGAGACCTTCTGGTGGCCTGCCAGTATCTGAAGGGACCCATCAGAAAGCTGGGGACAATGTTTTGATCAGGGCTTGTTGTGACAGGACAAGGGGGATGGTTTGAAACTAAATGAGGGAGACTGAGACTAGAGAGAAGGAAGAAATTTGGGATGCTGAGGGTGGTGAGCCCCTGTCCCAGGCTGCCCAGAGAGGTGGTCACTGCCCCATCCCTGGCACCATCCCAGGGGAGGTTGGCCGGGGCTCTGAGCACCCTGCTCTAGCTGCAGATGTCCCTGCTCCCTGCAGGGGGTTGGACCAGATGACCTCAAAAGGTCCCTATGAACCCAAACTGTTCTATGAGTCTATGATTCCATGATCATAATGGCTACTCTTCCTGTGGAATGTCCTTCTCATGACCTTTTCCACAACACAGCTCTCATTAACTACCCTGAGTTATGATGTGTTACGATCATTATTTTCTGTGTTTGGGTTCGTGCAGCAGATTTATTGTCCAGTCTATTTTACCAGCCAACAGTAGAAGCCAGTTCAGCTGCCAGTGGCTGAGTGTGGTGTGGCACTGCCATGTGTGGGCAAGAGGGCAGCAGGGGGAAGGGACAGAGAGATGCCCAGCACTGTGCAACTCGACTTTGAATTCAGATTGGGAGATAGGATCCATATGAACTAAAAATAAATATGTTTTATTTGTCTTCAAGGTAGAGAAAGACTGGTGAAAAAAAATGGTAAAATGAACTATGAAAATGCCCATAAAATGAGCAGGGAAATACCAGAACATATTAGAGGAAACTCCCCAATAAAATAAAATCATATTTCTGTGCATGTTAATATGTGCTACTTTCATCACATGGGCTCAGGAGTGGGTTTGGAGCTGTGTTTGGAAATAGAAATTCAGAAGCCCCCTGAGTCTGAACCCTTGGCCACACAAACCTGAACCTGCAGGGGCTGCTCCAGGTCCATGGGGGTCACAGCCAGGTCCTGCCTGCACCAGGGCCCTGCAGTCCTGGGGGTGGGAGCACCCTGTGCACTGACATGTTCTACAGCTTCACTTGGGGTTTGACAAGGCAAGGTGCATCCCCTCCCTTGCACCTCCTGTACTCTGAACTGTCTCTTCTTCTGTTTTCTCAGTAATCCCCAAATAATTCACAAATAATTTCCAAAAATATCCAATTCAAATGGAGGAAAGTGTGTTGTTACTTAGAAGACACCCATGCAAACATGTAATTATCCAGGATTAATCTGAAGTAATGCAAAAAAATTAGTTTCTCATTTTCTCATGGGAGCTCGCCTCCTCAGCTATGGGCTTTAGTCCTGGACGAAAAGAAGAGAGAAGGGAAAGTCATCTGGTACAAACTGCTCTGGCCATGGGATGGGGAGCTGGAGTTCAGCAACTTCCAGATGTGCCTGGTCTGATGGCAACACCAGAATTCCCCTGTGGGGCCAGAGGCAGCTGGCTCTGGGGGACCAGGGAGGACAGGGTGGGCTGAGGGGCAGGAGAAGCCACACCAGCACCCCATCCCTGCACGTCCTACCTGCTCCACCATCCTCCTACCTGCTCCACCATCCAGGCAGCAGCCATGCCGGCGTTCCTCCTCGCCGTGCTCACCTGATGAGCTTCTCTAAAATCCTGGAGATCTCCCTGTGCTTTTGGGAGATGGGCCTCAGCAAATCCCCGTTGCAGGCGTAAGGACCAGCACTGCTCTCTCAGTTTTGGCAGATTAGGCTGATTTACACTGTGCTTTAATGAGGTGTGTTGCTATGGTGAGGCTAGATTCTAGTTTCAAGGGCGTCTGTGGAAAGAAAAAAAAAAGGAAAGCAGGAGAAGAGTAAATTGTTCAGATCAGATCAGTGAGAAACCTCCAGTGCTGCACCATTGTTTTGTCTTAGGAAGAAAGTTCTGGCTCAGCTGAATGAAGAGCAGCCCAAGCTGGGAGAGCAGAGAGGAAGCCCTCCATGGACCACAGCAGAGGAAACACAACACTCATCCACGGGGTCGGTGGCAGAGCAATGCTGGACAGGACAGAACGTGTCCTTAGGAAATACTAAGCCCTGAGGACCCTCCCTCATCACTTCAGCTTTTCTGGGGCACCTCCAGCCACCCTTCTCATCAGCCTAAATCTCCCTCTTTTAATTTAAACCCATCACCTCTTGTCCTGTCCCAACAGGTCCTGCTCAGAAGTCTGTCCCCACCTTTCTGACAAGCCCCTTGAAGTCCTGAAAGGCCACAAGAAGGTTTCCCCAGAGCCTTCTCCAGCTGACCATCCAACCAGTTCCTCACCCACCAAACAGTCCACCCACCAAACCCAGATCTCTCCAGGTTAGAGACAAGGCTGCTGTGGGTACCATGTCAAAGGCCTTGCAGAAGTCCAATCAGACATAGCTCTTCCCTTGCCCACTGATGTAGTCACTCCATCACAGAAGGCCACTAGGTCCAGGGCTCCTGAATTGACTTTTCCCTTGTGTACCTTGATTAGATAACTTTTCTGCCTCTAGGCTGCTTCTCTCCCCTTAAACCTCCTTAAAATACAGTTGCAAAACTTTCTAAGTCATACAGCACAATAAAAATTAGTTTTAACATCTTCCTTCAATATTTATAACACCTTTGTCCTAGCCACAACAGAAACACAGGAAAGCCCAGGCTGATTTGTGGTCAGGTCTTGCCGTGACCAGCCACCCTTCCCCACCCCTGCACAGATGGTGACATGCACCCCTGACGGCAGTCTCAGCACCCTGGTTCATGGGAGTCAGGACTAAGCATTGACAGGATCAATCCCTCACTGTCCCCCTTCCTCAGTGCCACGGCCGCTGCTTTTGCCCACACTCCACAGCAGGTCTGACACTTCAGGTGCATTTACGTCTCAGCATCCAGAAAAGGTTGTAACAGGGAAATGATCATAGAATCATAGAATTCTTTCAGTTGGAAAAGACCATCAAGACCATCAAGTCCAGCCATTGGACCAGCACTGTCAATCCCACCACTGCCCCATGTTCCTCAGCACCACATCTCCATGGTTTGGAAACCCCTCCAGGGGTGGGGACTCCACCACTGCCCTGGGCAGCCTGGCACAGCCCTGGGCAACCCTCCAGGGCAAGAAATTGTTCCTCAGGCCCAACCTCAATCTCCCCTGGGTCAACTTGAGGCTGTTTCCTCTTGTCCTGTCACTTGTTTTGGGACTGCCAAGTCTTGGCGGTGTTATGTCAATAGATGGACTCAATGACCTTAAAGGTCTTTCCCAATCAAAACAATTCTAATATCATATAAATAATCAGAGTTGAAGTAAGAAACAGACATTTAAGCAACAAAACTTCCTGGGAAGTGATCAGCTTTTTTATTGAGTGAGCCTCGGTGGGAGACTCCAGCCTCTCCTCCCAGAGCCACCGGGGGTCCAGCATCTGCGGTGGCTCTGGTGAGTGGACAGCAGCGTGGTGGGGCCAGCTCTGTTCACCTCCTGACGCCTGCCTGCCTCTTCAGCAGGCATTGATGCCACCCTCGGATTCACCGCTCAAACTTGCAGCAGAACTTTGGCATGTGATCAAACTCCTTGTAAAGGTCGAGGCATTTCCAACATAAAAGAGCAAATATAAAGGTGCTTTTCCTGCTGTCACGGCTGTCGGGCAGAGGTCACGGTGCTGCCAAGGGGTGCTGAGACCTCCACCACAGCAACACAGCGCCAGCACGGCCGGGCTGAGGAGTCTTCCCAGGGCACTTGAAGGAAAAAAGAAGAAGGAAGATGTCACCAGCCCCCTGGTGGCTTTGGCTGTGCCCGGGGTTCGACTCTGCAGGGCGCTGCGCTCAGCCCTCGCTCCAGGGTACTTCTGTCCTAACGCCCCCTCAGACTCCAGGAACAGTCATATCCTTCACCAGCTAATTTGAAGCCCAAACTCAGAAACACTCATTAAGGTTTTATTGCCTATGTACACAGAGCAAAGCCCAGGACAAAGCTGAGGAATTTCTCCTGATGGTGGGCGCTCACAGCCTCGGTCCAAGCAGCCTCTCTCCTGGAGGCACTTGTTCTCCCCCAGCAGTGTGAGCAATTTTATCGGGTAAAATTGAAATCCCACTGATGCATTTGCCACCTTGACAGTATAATTTCTCACTGTTTGACCACAAATTCCATTTAATTCAGTCTGGTCTCAGGGTGGTGGCATGTAGCACACCAGCACAGGGGCTGTTTCTAGCTGTGCCCTTGATCTTTTTCTCCCTTGCCCCACAAAGATTTCAGGGTTTAGAATCACAGCATGGGTTGGGTTGGAAAGGACCTTTAAAGATCATCCAGTTCCAACCCCCTTGCCATGGGCAAGGACACCTCCCACTAGACCAGGTTGTTCCAAGCCCCATCCAACCTGGTCTTGAACACCTCCAGGGTGATCCCTGGAGCATCCACAACTTCCCTGGGCAGCCTTTGCCACAGTCTCACCACCCTCACAGTAAAGAACTTCTTCCTCACTCTAATCTACATCTTCCCTCTCCCAGCTTGAAGCCATTACTCCTTGTTCTATCACTACCAACCCTTGTAAAAGGGGTTGGAAGAGACCTTTCAAGGTCATCTGGTCCAACCCCCCTGCAGGGACAGGGACATCTGCAGCTAGAGCAGGGTGCTCAGAGCCCCGGCCAACCTCCCCTGGGATGGTTCCAGGGATGGGGCAGCGACCACCTCTCTGGGCAGCCTGGGACAGGGGCTCACCACCCTCGGTGTAAAAAATCTCTTCCTTCTCTCCAGTCTCAATCTCCCTCTTTTAGTTTCAAATCACCCCCAGCTTGTCCTGTCCCAACAGGCCCTGCTCAGAAGCTAGTCCCCATACTCCAAAGTTTATTTTAAGAAATATTAGAAATTGGCCCAGATGGGTCCCGGGCACAGCTGGGACTGGGAAGGGACAAATTCCCATGGCAAAAACTTTCTGGGAGAACAGCTTTCCTCCCAGTAACAGACACCCCCATGACAGCAAGCACGTGGGACCCCTCCAGCTCCTGTCCCTGATCACCCCTCTCATTTTACACGGTTGCACTTACCTGCTTTGGTGTTTTCTTTTATGACTAGTGTCTAACACAAATCCACACCGTGTTGTCCTGAAGATGTGAAGTCACAAGGCTGCTTGACAGGCAGGAGTAGGGGGGGGAGTGTGCCATAAACAGCAAAGTGAGCACAACAACAAAAACGATGCATTAAAAAAAATGGTATGGCCAAAGAAGCTCATGTGCGTTGGGAACTGAAAAATAAGAGCTACTGAATGATGGTGTTCAAGTTCAAGAGCGTGGCTTGGAAGTCAGTGGGAAGTCAGAGCTGCTTTAGAGAACCAGTGTCAGATATCACACTAGTGGAATGAAAATCTGGAAGCTACAGATCTTGGGAAATACATTTCAGATTCAGTGAGAGATCTGGGCTTCCATAAAGCACTAGGACTCCTCCACTTAGGGATAATAACCTACATTGTTCTCGGAAAGCAGGATGCCAGAAGCACAAACCAAAGAGGTAACAGACACACTTCCTAAGCACCGGGAGGATAATGGCTCCCCAGACAAAATGAGGCAGGTTATTTTTTACCACGAAATCCTCCCGAGGTTTCGGCAGTCACCTGGTTTTTCATTCAGACACTGCAGACCCAGAGGAGTTTTGAGCGTGACAGGGAGCGGGGAAGGTTTCAGCCTCATGAAAATTCAATGGGAATTATGGCAGCACTGCTGGGAAGGGGATGGCATCCGGCAAGGGTGGGGGCTCTGCCTCAGCCCAGCACTCCCCACCCACTGAATCGCCCTCTACACCAGACCAACGGTCCCAACCAAAACCCGCGGGGGCATCGAGGGGCTGCTGCCCCACAGAGCAGCCGTGGGGGTCAGAGTGGTGCTGAGCCCCCCTCCCGTGGCCGTGGGATGGACTCTGGCTGCTCCCAGCTGAGCAGCTCCCACTGGTGCTCACAGCACCCACCCACTGTGGCTGCATCTGTCTCACAGCAGCACGTCCTCCTTGCACACCCTTCAGGTTGCAGCAGAGAGGATGGACAGGGCTGTTTTCTCCTGACAGAGCCCTGTAGGCTCAGATGCCAAGGCCCCTCTCCCTGGATGGCATCTCACAGCCTGCTGTGCCCAGCTGGGATGTCTGCCCGAGGCTGGGACACTCGGGGGCCCAGCATCCGAAGGGACGTGAGACCACCCACCACACTGCCTGCTCTTCCCTGCTGGCAGCAGCCCCAACAAGCAGTATCTTCATCCAGGCATGATGGAGCCCGAGTGCCTTCCCAACACCACCCCACCAAACACGGCACCAGCGCACCCAGGGATGTACCATGATTAGCAGGGGGTGACAGCAGGGAGCCGTGGAAAGCAGATAATCAATAGCAACCACTTGTGTTTGAAAAACAGCCCATCCATGCTCAACTCATTTAACAGACCCATGACATTAATTTCTAAAATGCCCACAGTGTTTGATTCACTGTACCTTCAGGAGAACAGAAGGGAGGGTGGGAGTCTCTTCAGGACCTCCAGAGCCTGGAGAGCACAACCTCTCCTCAACCTTTCTGTCCTGGTGCATGCCTGGGTGCTCAGTCAGAGAATCACAGAATCATTTCCGTTGGAGGAGACCTTCAAGATCATCCAGTCCAACTGTTCCCCAGCACTGCCAGGTCCCCACTGCCCCGTGTCCCTCACACCACATCTCCACGGCTTGGAAACCCCTCCAGGGGTGGGGACTCCACCACTGCCCTGGGCAGCCTGGCACAGCCCTGGGCAACCCTCCAGGGCAAGAAATTGTTCCTCAGGGACAACCTCAACCTCCCCTGGGGCAACTTGAGGCCGTTTCCTCTTGTCCTGTTGCTTGTCCCTTGGGAGCAGAGCCCGACCCCCCCCTGGCTCCAGGCTCCTGTCAGGGAGCTCTGACCCATCCCTTGGTACCTGCACAGCTCTTGCAGGAGAGAAAAGAAAAACCTTCCCAAGGTGCAGATCTTGGTGAAAGTATAGCTGGGGTCAACGTCCTTTCAAATCACTCTCCATCTCCTTTTATCCCAGCCCTTTCTGAGCCCTGCTTGTCTGGCGGAGGTGAAAAGCTTCTTTTCTTTCCAAAAAAGAGCCACAGACAAAACTGCAGACATGCATTAAACTGCAATCCATCCCTATCATGATGGAGTTTATTCTGAACTGAGATAAGGAATTAAAGCCATGCTGCTTTTCCTCTTTTTTTCTCCTGAATGTCTTCACAAAAGTCTTGTTTATACCAGGCTTTGCTGATTAGATATGGAAAATAATTTACTTTTAACCCATTAATTTATAATTGTATTTGCAACATTCTGCTTAATCACTGCCTTTGTGTCTACCTTGAAAGAAATCAAGTCACCACCTGCATATTTACAGGACAAGCCAGGCAGCATTCCCACCACACAGTGCCACTGGTGACCACTGGTGAGCGGGGCAGCTCCTCCCCTGGCCCCAGGGCTGGGAAGGCAGCAGAGAATCATAGAATACCTGCAGCACACCTGGCTGGTGTGGGCTTGGTCCCCAGGTTAGTGTCACTGCTGGTGTTTCCCCTTCCTCTGGCCACGTCCTCCCACTGCTGTGTCACCCAGCAAAGGGGCACTCGCCCAAGGAAAAAAATGCTTCTATGAGAATGCAAACTTCATTTAAACCAGTGCATGCATATTTTTGATAGAATCAGAGAATCGTTTGGGTTAGAAGAGACCCTCAAGATCACGAAGTCCAAATGTTAACCCTGCATTGCCAGCTCACCACTAAGCCATGTCCCTCAGCACCATCTCCATGGCTTTTCCTCCTCTCCAGTGTAAACCTCCCCTGGGGCAACCTGAGGCCCTTTCCTCTTGTCCTGTCTCTTGTCCCTTGGGAGCAGAGCCCGACCCCCCCCTGGCTCCAGGCTCCTGTCAGGAGCTGTGCAGAGCCAGAAGGTCTCCCCTGAGCCTCCTTTGCTCCAGGCTCAGCACCCCCAGCTCCTTCAGCTGCTCCTCCCCACACTTGGGCTCTAGACCCTTCCCCAGCAGCTTCGTTGCCCTTCTCTGGCCACGCTCCAGCCCCTCAAGGTCCTTCTGGGAGTGAGGGGCCCAAAACTGACCCCAGGATTTGAGGGGTGGCCAGTTCAGGGCGATGATCTCTGCCCTGGTCTTTCTGGCCGCATTAATGCTGATCCAAGTCAGGGTGCTAGTGGCCTTCTTGGCCACCTGGGCACACTCTGGCTCCTCTCCAGCTGGCTGTCTATCAGCACCCCCAGGTCCTTTCCCACCAGGCAGTTTCCAGCCCCTCTTCCCCCAGCCTGGAGCACTGCAGGGGGTTGTTGTGACCCAAGGGGGAGGACCCAGCCCTTGTCCCACCGGCATTGGCCCATCAATCCAGCCTGTCCAGACCCCTCTGTGGAGCCTCTGCACCCTCAAGCAGACCAATACTTCTGCCCAACTTACTGCTGGCCAGTCTGCAAACTGACTCAGGGTGCCCCTGATCCCCTCGTCCAGGTCATGATAAGGACACTAACAAGAACAGGCCCCAGCCCTGGGGACACCATTGGTGAGTGGCTGCTGGCTTCCCCACAGGCAGACGGGGAGCGGTGGGTCTGGACCGCAGGGGGCAGGGCAGCCAGGTGCCACATTACTGCATCATCTGGTTTCCTGACAAATGCAGCCAGTCTCCAGGTGCTGAAGGTCCCAGGGGCAGCCAGCCCCAAAGGGCCAAGGGCTGGGACAGAGGGCACCGTGCCCACCCAACCCTCCTCACAGCCTCTTAACTCCTCCTGTGATTAGTATCTATTGGCAAGAGGTGTGGGGGAAGCCTCATTGCTGATGCCCAGGCTGTTTATTCTGTTGATAAAGATGATTCCTCATCCCCCAAGACCATGCATTTGACATCTGTTATGTCTACAAGGAACTTCTTCCCTCGCTGCTGCGATGAAGAGCAGCTTTATAATTGACTTCAGTGGAAGTCACATCACCCTGTATCAGCACGCACAAATAAAAGATCGAAAAGAGAAGCAATGACCTCAATCTATTCTCCAAACTTTCATCATTACTCTCTACAGCTCCAGCCCTCTGCTATTTTCAAAGCTTGCCCTGAATTTAAAATTCACAGTGTGTGTAAAAACCAAACCAGAAAACCTTAAATGGCACAAAACAACAAATAGGGTGATGCGTTATCAAATTAAAGATTAGAAATAAAAATGTTTCTTGCAAACTGTAATCCTCACCTTGATCCATGCACTTTTTAAAAATCAATAAAATAATGTGCAACAACTGTGCAAGGCTTCTTTTAATGACTTGTGTCTTAATAAATACCATATTCATTACAAACCTCCATCCAAATACATTATCTGCACTTGCCCACGCTACTTTCCCGTGATTAGAAAGCTTCACCTTGCTAAAGCATGAAAAATGGATAAGAATGGAACAGAATACAAAAGGGCCACTTCTTACTTGTCAGCTGGCAGGGTTTGCCCTTTCAGAGCAGATAGCAAAATTTTAAATGTGATCTTTTAGGAGCAGCAGATTTCTTCTGGAGCCGTCTGCGCCAGGCGCGGGGCAGGGCGGATATTCGGCCACTCCTGCGTCAATGTGAGGAAGGTTGGGACTGTCTCTGGGCTGCACAGTGATTGCTCTGCTGGCCCAAGGAAGACAAACAGGAGCACGTTTGGAAGAGCTGAAGCCAAGAGGGGGTAATTAAATCCTTCCTCCAGGCCTTTAAAGGTGTGGGCAACAGATCGCTGGAAATTACAAATCACACACATCTGCTTCTACCCTTGGAGAAACAGCAGCAAAGTTACAGTTTGTGTAATCAAACATGCAGGGATGAAATTAAAGACACAGACCTGTTGGAGAGGGTCCAGAAGAGGCCACAAAAATGATCTGCTGGAGCACCTTTGCTGGGAGGCCAGGCTGAGAGAGCTGGGCTTGTTCAGCCTGGAGAGGAGAAGGCTCTGGGGAGACCTTCTGGTGGCCTTTCAGGACTTCCAGGGGCCTCTCAGAAAGCTGGGGACAGACTTTTGAGCAGGGCCTGTTGGGACAGGGCAAGGGGGAATGGTTTGAAACTAAAAGAGGGAGATTTAGACTGGAGAGGGGGAAGAGGTTTTTGACTGTGAGGGTGGTGAGCCCCTGTCCCAGGCTGCCCAGAGAGGTGGTCGCTGCCCCATCCCTGGCACCATCCCAGGGGAGGTTGGCTGGGGCTCTGAGCACCCTGCTCTAGCTGCAGATGTCCCTGCTCCCTGCAGGGGGTTGGACTGGATGACCCATAAAGGTCCCTCCCCACCCAAAACATTCTATGACTCTATGATTTCAGAGGTGGGCTGGAAGCTGTTGTCAGGGGATCACTGCAGACCCCCATCCATGGGGATTCTGTTTAACCTCATCCTTGGGGATCCTGCTAACTTAAAGGAACAGCTTGTGGGACTCACTGCCTCGTGGCCGGACTCTGGCACGTGCCTCATGTCCTGTGCCCGTGCCTGGACGTGGTGTGGCTCTGACCCAGCCCCTGTGCAGGGTGATGATAACCGGCCAGTTCTGTTTCCTCGCCGTGCCCGAGGTGTTTCTGTGGGTTCTCCTCAGCGGAGCAGTGTCGGGGGCACTCGTGCCCTGCTGTGGTGCCTGGGAGAAGCCTGTGCGGTGGCTCCTGTTGGCAGCATTTGTTTGACTTCAGGTACCCCTCTGTCCATTACCTGCCAGAACAAACTCGCCCTGTTTGCTTACCTGAAAACCATCTGGCTCCATCTTCCTCTCCTTGATCCACGAGCACAAACACTGGGAGACCTAATTTCTTCAAGGTATTTACCAAAAGATTTAACAATGATTGGTTTGGATTTGTTGAAGAGAGATGGCATTTTTTACCTTAAACAGTACCCAAGACCCTTTTCCTGAGCTGCCTAAACCAAGTGATCTGATAATAAATTCCACAAAATGAGCAAACTGACATGATCTGTTATGTTAAAAACCCAAACTGCCCTCTTGAAATATTGTCGTCTAATTAAAAAATAACATTATTACTACCCACATAATTTTACTGCCTTCGTAACCAAGGTCTTTGGGATATGCTCTTCTCCTCCCTGCTCAGAGTACTGCTCATTTTGCCTAGAGAAGGAAAACACCGCAGTTTCCTATTTGATATCCAGTCACTGCACCACAGCTGGGTCCAGACCAAGGACCTGGATGCTGCTGCTTTGAGCTTTGCCTGTGGGCTGTGGCCAGGACAGGGCCCATCTTCTTCCTGCAGTACAAGCTTAGATGAAGTTTCTTAAGCAACAAATTGCTATTTCTCCTAAAAGCTGCTTCCAAAAAGATTAAGTTTGAGTGAACAAATAAGAGGAATATGTATTGCCCTGCTGTGAGTCAGGCCAGAGCTGATCCTGCTCAGGGGTCCCTGCTCAGCTCAGGCTCTGCTCAGCTCGGGCACTCTCTGAACTTCAGGGCAGGTCCCACAGCCAGTCTCTGATCCCAGCAGTGCTCACGCTCCATCTCTGGAGTCCCTGCCCAGGGCTGGGCTGTGCAGAAAGGCTCCTGCTTCTCCCTGCTCCTGGGCAGGCCAAGGGCACTGCTCCACCTTGTGCCCCACGCTGGGCTGCAGGGAGTCAGAGGTGGCACCTGTGGGGAGCAGCAGCCAGGACAGGAGACCCCAAACTGGCCAAGGAGGGATTCCATCCCATCTAGGGCATGGTCAGTGTGGAGCTGAGGGATCACCAGGGTCAGGCCTCTTCTTCAGTGGCCGGTGTCTGAGGAGGACTCTGCCCATTCTGCCTTTGATCCTGGTCCATGTGTTCCTGAACCCAGCTCCAGAACCCAGCTCCTAGATCTGGTTCCCATCTGTTGCTGGGTCCAGCCTGGGACCTGCCCAGTGCCTGCCCCAGATAACAGCGTTGTCTGTGCTGCAAGGGACACGGCTCGACAGCACCTCCAGCCCCACCTTCTTGGGCAGCTTTAATCCTCACAGATCTCCCTCAGACCCCCCAAAGCAAAGCCAACCCTCCTGTCAGCACTTCCCAGCCAGTGAGAGCATGCTCGGATCCGGGAGGATCCTGACCCCTGTTGGGATCAGACCTTCTCCAAAGCGGTGGTGGAAAATCTGAGGTAGGCTGCAAAAAGGAAAATGCAAATAAAGAGAGTTTTTTTAAAGGCAGTGAAGGGATTAGTGCGAGTCACACCCCTCGGCTCGCATCTGCATCCGGCATTCCGACAGCACTTCACTCCCAAATCATCCCAGTAAAGCGGAAAATTAATATTCTAATGTCTGCCTCTCCTGCCACCAGAAATAAGTGGAAGTAGCAGAGAAGAAATGTTCTCATATTAACTATGTATATGAATATTTATTGTAACTTGCCATCCGACAGCTGCCTATCAGGGTCCCTGTTCACTCGTATGTGCTGGGGAACACTGGGAGCTGCAGCAGCAATTATTTTCACATTGTATAGAGAAGAGGTGAACAATTAATTTCTGATAGTCTTTTGATTAGCTTCAACCTCCATTTTTTGCTCAGGTATCCAGCACAGCTTGTGAAGCGCTGTGCAGGGGAGCGTCCCACCAGACACCTTTGCTTCCCCAAGAGCACGTGTGGCTGTGGG
>NW_008583444.1:7032-18850 GCF_000691845.1 Merops nubicus | reverse complement strand
GGGCTAGGACCTCCTGGAACCACAGCCCAGGCAGAGCAGGGGGGCTGCAGACCAGGCACCCAGAGCTGGGTCCTCATGGGAGCAGAGCCCCAGACCCCCGGCCAAGGCACAGCGACGGGGATGGGTCATGGAATTACAGACTGGTTTGGGTGGGGAGGGACCTTTCAGGGTCATCTGGTCCAACCCCCTGCAGGGAGCAGGGACATCTGCAGCTAGAGCAGGGTGCTCAGAGCCCCGGCCAACCTCCCCTGGGATGGTGCCAGGGGTGGGGCAGCGACCACCTCTTGGGGCAAAGGGTGGCCATGAGGATGGCCACAGTTGTGGGGACTGCCCTAGTCCTGGTGGCCACACCAACAATAGGTCAACCAAAGCAGGGTTCAGGCAGAAGGAGGTCTGCCAGCCAAGGCACATGGGATGAGCTGAGCAGAGGAGCTGGAGCCCCAGGTAACCCCACAGCACCAAACCCCCCAGAGGTGCTGGTGGTGCTGGCTGGCTGTTACTCGTAGTACTAAACTCACTGAGGTGTCAAACTGGAGGTGTAGTGTCAAGTGCAATGTATTATTTCTCTATTCAGAAAAGACAAAATCTGGTGGGTGTACCGAGGTGTCCATGTACCTTACTTTTTCTGCTGGCCTGGGTGCTGGGCCAGCAGCTCTCTCAGCCCCTCTGCAGCACTTGGGGTATGGGAAGGACCATGTCCCTCAGGGAACTCTTGCAGAATAAACCCCAGTCACCCTCAGAGCACTGCCTTTGAACCAAATTGCATGCAGGAGATTTCATTAGACGACAAAGGTAAAAGTTCACAACTTTCAGAAAATAGGGAATTTTATCAAATCCAGAATAAGCCAGAATCAAATAAATTAGGGATCTAGAGCATAACTCTTGGGAGGAGGGGCTCAGGGACCTGGGGGTGCTGAGCCTGGAGCAAAGGAGGCTCAGGGGAGACCTTCTGGCTCTGCACAGCTCCTGACAGGAGCCTGGAGCCAGGTGGGGGTTGGGCTCTGCTCCCAAGGGACAAGGGACAGGACAAGAGGAAAGGGCCTCAAGCTGCCCCAGGGGAGGTTGAGGTTGTCCCTGAGGAACAATTTCTTGCCCTGGAGGGTTGCCCAGGGCTGTGCCAGGCTGCCCAGGGCAGTGGTGGAGTCCCCACCCCTGGAGGAGTTTCCAAGCCGTGGAGATGTGGTGTGAGGGACACGGGGCAGTGGGGACCTGGCAGTGCTGGGGGAACAGTTGACTCCATGATCTTGAAGATCTGTTCCAACCAATATAATACCATGATGCTATGAAGTTTTTGGTTGCATCAGCAGACTCACACCTCCAGGTCAATAATGCCAGAGAGGAAGTTTTGATACTTTTTTCCTTCCCCAGAGGTTTCAGAGAGCATGGAGACGTGTGATGATGGCGAGTAGAGCAGCCATGCTTCCAGCAGGTCCTGTCCCTTGCCTTGGAGGTGCCTTGGTGGCAGCAGTCAGGCCCCCAACCTCCAGGCGAGCGGAACACCTCAAGAGCTGCTGGCAGTGGGTCTGTGCCACTTCCCGAGCCACCACAGGCATCCAGCCGGTGCCCCTGGCAGGAGGAGGAGCAGGAGCAGTCCTGCAGCTCAGCTGGGACACGCCGAGGCTGCACGTGGTGCCAGATCTCCTGCCTGGCAGCGGGCAATCCGCGCGTGGTCCTTCGGCAGAGCCCTGGCCCGCTTCGGGCAGCCTGGCACACACCCCTCCGGGCCAGCTGGCACCAGCTCTCGCCTCGTTTGCAGTCAGATGGCTCCTCTAGAAACTCAGGACATGGAATCCACACCGTAAGGTACGTTGTAAGTAAGATACAAGCTAAAAACCTCCAATCTTATGCCACCATTAAATAATTATGGCTTATTCACATTTTTTTCCATATTTTAACGTCTGCACTTTGTGATGACTGAATGTACAGTGGGGGTGAATCACTCATACCCAAGTATAAAACTTGCATATTGGAAGGCTGAATTATTCATATTATTCCTGTTCGCCCCTATTTCTATTTACATGCTTGATACTGAAAAATATTCTTCAAAGATGAATTTTAGCAATTAAAATTTAAAGACAGAATTTGACAATGCACATTATTAAATCATCACAAAGCAGGAGGGTAAAAATTAACACTGTGGCTGTGTCAGCTGGCGGGGATGTTGGGAGCTGTTCTGAAGTGGGTCACACTTTCCCAAAGTGGTTTTGATGTGAAGTTTTGGAGTTGTTTTGGTTTGGTTTGGTTTGGTTTTTTTTTGGTGCCAGTTCTTGAGACTGTGCAGCACCTCGTACAGACTCACCCACCTCCTCTTTTCCTTGTCCACTCCCATAGTATCCATGCAATAAGTCCAGGGGACAGGATGGAATGATGTCACCTGATCTCTCTGCTGCATTGCCCTGTATTTGCAAACAAGGAGGAAACACCTGGAATAACAGATGTATTCCTGGGTCAGTGTGCATTATAATGTGTGCATAAATGGTTTTAAAGGCATCCTGGAATATGCAAAATATTTAAAGTCAAAAACTGCCTTTAAAGGCAAGGAACCTACAAGAAAGCTCGGGAGGAACTTTTTACAAAGGCTTGTAGTGATAGGATGAGGGGTAATGGCTTCAAACTGGAAGAGGGGAGATTTGCTCCCCCCGGCCAACCCCCCCAGTTCCCTGCTGGAGATGAAGTCCTATGGCAGGGGATGTCCCTTGCTCAGGCCAGCTCTCTGTACTCTAGGTGGTCCTGCTCTGGCAGGGGGGTTGGACTAGATGATCTTTCAAGGTCCCTTCCAACCCCTATGATTCTATGATTCTATGATTCTATGATTCTGGCCAGGCTACCACCCAGCCTCTTCTGCTCCTGCACACTGGCAAAACGTGGGCAGCTGGAACGTCCTTGATTTCCCTGTAACAGCCAGACCCAAGCATGTGTTAGCAGCATTCTTCTCATACCCAATCCAAAACCCAGCACCATTCTAGTTACTAAAAAGGAAAATCTGGTCTATCCCAGTCAAAAGGGGATCAAAAAAATCAAAAAGGATACTCTCTTAGGACCAAGTGCTCTGAAGGGGAATGGTTCTGCCAGAGCAGGACTGCTGGTCTCCATTCCCACAGAGTTCTGGTGGGGTCACAGCTCTGCTGTTCCATTCCTAACACGCTTCCCTTGTTTCATAGTACTGAGAAATCCTTTCTATAGGAATTTTTCTGATGCCATAGGGAAAAACAGTGCTGTAGAATGATAGAATCATTCTGGTTGGAGAAGACCTTCAAGGTCATCCAATCCAACCATCCCCCAGCACTGCCAGGTCCCCACTGCCCCGTGTCCCTCACACCACATCTCCACGGCTTGGAAACCCCTCCAGGGGTGGGGACTCCACCACTGCCCTGGGCAGCCTGGCACAGCCCTGGGCAACCCTCCAGGGCAAGAAATTGTTCCTCAGGGACAACCTCAACCTCCCCTGGGGCAACTTGAGGCCGTTTCCTCTTGTCCTGTCCCTTGTCCCTTGGGAGCAGAGCCCAACCCCCCCCTGGCTCCAGGCTCCTGTCAGGAGCTGGGCAGAGCCAGAAGGTCTCCCCTGAGCCTCCTTTGCTCCCGGCTCAGCACCCCCAGCTCCCTCAGCTGCGCCTCACAAGACTTTTGCTCTAAATTCTAGAGAATGTTGCTTCACTTCGTGTTTCTGCCCTGATGATTTAAGGGTGATTCAACCCCTCAGTGCGTCTGCACAACCTTGTAGGCTCATGTAAAACTGTCTTGCTTTAACTTTGAGCACCAGGGCTTGACCTGTCTCAGGACCCTGCCCAAGCCCACCAGCCCAGCGCCCGATACTCCACTTCATCAGGCTTGAAATAAACTGGGACTTGGGCACTGAGTAGCAGCAGGATCTCACAAATCATGTGATGAGCAGGCACACATGAACCTGCTGAAATCTTACAGAGGTCTCCAAATGCTGCTAGCATGCCTTGCCCTAGCTTTAATCTCTGCTCTCAAAGAGGAACAAAACCATCCAGAAGTTACATGCCTCTAAAATAACAATAACAATGGTTCACCACAAAGACTGTAACCTCTAAATCAAGGTGGATGAGGGGGAAACCTGTGACCTCACCATCCCCAGGTGCCTTCTCACAGGCTTTCAGAAGGATTGCTGGAGGCAAGGCAAGTCCCTCTGCAACTGCAGATCATCCCTGCTCCCAGAAAGGGCTGTGCAGGAAATAATAATGGAGCAGTTACAACAAGCCAGACAGGGAGGGAAGTTGCATTTTATGTAAATTTAATCAAAACCTCCTCAGAAGTTACTGGCTGAAGTGATTGGGAAATCTGATGGTGCATAATAACCCTGGAGACCTTCTGCCCACCCTCGGGGCACAAGTGGCTGGAGTGCTGGTGGTGTGGCCGTGCCAGGTGACGGTGCCAGGGTGGCATGCTGCCCACTGGTGTGCCAAAATATCCCCTCACCTTCCCTCCGGTGACGCAGTGCTGAGGAAGGGGAGGTGTAACCAGTCCCCTCCAGGGTGACTCTTACGTTGGCCTGGCTCCTTGCTTGCGGGTTACCTTGCAGGTAAACAACTTATGCAATGGCTTTCCCTCAGTAAGTTTGGAGATGACACCAGATTAGGTGAGAGTGTTGATCTGTTTAAGGGTGGGGAGGCTCTGCAGAGGGGTCTGGCCAGGCTGGATCGATGGGCCGAGGCCAATGGGATGAGGTTCAACCAGGCCAAGGGCCAGGTCCTGCCCTGGGGTCACAAAAACCCCCTGCAGCTCCAGGCTGGGGCAGAGGGACTGGAGACTGCCTGGCAGAAAAGGCCCTGGGGGGGCTGGTGGACAGCCAGCTGGAGATGAGCCAGAGTGTGCCCAGGTGGCCAAGGTGGCCACGAGAGTCGTAGTTTGTATCAGCACCAGTGTGGCCAGCAGGACCAGAGGACTTGGTGCTGGGGAGGCCCCACCTTGATGCCCAGGTTGTGGTTATACCCTGGGTACTATTCACCTGCAGTCCCTGGATTTTCTTCCACTGCTAATACCAGTTCTTCAGACACTCCTCAATGTTCAGAACATCTGAGCTGCCCACTCTGTTAGCTTTGATCATTGCTCAGTAATTTCCCTTAACTGGCAATAGCTCCTCAAGGGCTGATGCAGAATTTTCCACCAGGCTGAGGACATTCAGCATTGTTTTTTTTGCAGACTCCAGTTATGCGCAGACTCAGCACCAAACCTGGCAGGCAGAGGTGCACTGCAGCCTCCTTCCCCAGCTCCTCCTGCACGCCCAGCTCCGTTCTGTGTGAGCTAACTGCCAATGTTTACCCAACAGTGAGTGTCTGCAAACCAGGGCTCATCCCCACAGCCCGAGTGCTCGCCCTGCCCACCCCAGCAGGACTCCCTGGCAGGGCATCACCGCTCCCTCCTGAGTGGCTTTGCCCATCTCCTCGTCAGGAAAAACTCAATGAGGTTTTCCTGGGGCTACACCCAAAACAAATTGAGTGAAAGGAATAAGAGTGGATGTACTTCACCTGCACAGGGCCATCAGGAGCCATCTGTGTGGTGACCCGTGGTACCCAAGTGAGCCAACACATCACCACTGGTACAGACGTGGCTGCTTCCACTGCTTCATCTCGCCTCATCTGCCAGACTGGCCTTAATATAAAGTGAAGGCTGGTTGTGTTTTTTCTTTTGATTTTATTTTTTCCAGAAGCTCAGGTCTGAAAATCCTCACTGATGTTGTCCCCACTGTTCTGGTGGGGATAGGAAGAGGGTGCAGAGGAGGATGGTGTGCCAAGGACTGAAGGGTGGGAGTTCTGCATCCCACAGCCAGGCTGTGAGGGGAATCAGCTCAGGGCTGCTCTTGAGAGATATCACAGAATCCTACAACAGGTTGGGTGGGCAGGGACCTTTCAAGGTCACCCAGTCCAGCCCCCTGCAGGGAGCAGGGACATCTGCAGCTAGAGCAGGGTGCTCAGAGCCCCGGCCAGACCCACCTGGGATGGTTCCAGGGGTGGGGCAGCGACCACCACCGCTGTGTATATAAATATAGATGTGGTAAATATATAGCCCATAGACAGGTACATAGACACATACATTGTTAATCATGCCTCTCCTCAAGAAATTGGTCAACGTCACGGTCAACACTATTAACCTCTTCCCCTGCTGCAAAATAGATGTATTTGTACAAGAGCAGCTTCCAACCAGGTGTGTGGGTGGGATTTGGGGAGCTGGGAGCACAGCTGCTGGCAGAGCCCAAAGCCCTCAGTGTGCCACGAGTGTGGGTACTGCAAACACAGCCCTGGGTGTTTCTCATCCCCTCCTCTGCTCACCCAGACAGACAACTCTACATGCTCCACCTGGTTATCAGCAGCTGGTATTTGCTGCTAATGTGCTGGGTGTTTTTTACATCTCCATAATAATGTTAAGGAATACTGAAATCTCTATATTTAAATTGCTCTGGTAAAGTATAATACATTAATCATAAATAATTTATATGAATCTGTCCCTTTTTTTTCAGCACATCTCAGCAGTGTCATAGTAACATCCTTCCCATAGAACATACTCTGTATTCTCTTATAAAAGAAAAAGAAATGGGAAAAAAAGAAAAGGAAAAGAAAACTAAGCGACTATTTCTCGCATTTCTCTTCTCTCTGCTGCTCGATAAGAACAATCCCCAGCAGATTTCCTGAAGCCAGTCTTTTAATTTTACGTAAGACTAGCAGGTGAAGTGGGGAGAGCTGCTGCGGGCGACTTGAGCTGCTGTCAAAGGCATCACCATTAGTGGATCTTGTTTTATGCTGCTCAGCTCACAGAATAATGACAGCAAATGCACTCCCGCTTTCAGGCCGGGCCTGTATCACACACAGCGTTCTACTCCATTTCATGGCAACAACCAGCTGTAATTTTAATTCATTTTCTGCCATTACACCTCTTCTGCTGGATTGTTTCTAATTCCCCAGCTCTCTGCTCCTCACCCAGCCGCCCATGCCGACCACGGCTCTGCCAGCCCTCGGAGCCCCTCTGGGCAAGCAAGGGAAGAGCCCATCAGCTTCCAGGCCGATCTTCCCGCTCTCCAACGAGCCGTTCTCTCCCGTGCCACGCCACAGCCCTTGCAGCGAGGCCAGGGACAGGGTTTGATCTTCCAGCCTGCGAGGCAGAGGCATCGGTCTGGACGGGCAGTGAGGAGCTGCCAACGCCAAGTGGTAGCAGAGTCTGCCATGGCAGAGCTGCCGAGCCCGGTGCCCCGTGCCACCAGCACCCAGCACCCACAGACACTCCCTGTCCCAGGAAACAAGGCACTTAGCCCCTCTAAACACACCCCAAAACCCACAGATCGTTCCCCTCCCTCAAGTGCAGTCACCGGTATGATTTTGGTGAGGGCTATATTAATGGAGAGAGGATGTTTCTGAAAGCCCTTCCTTCTGAGAAAAAAACCCAGGTTTTGGCAATCTCTAATTGCAAGGCATCTCCTGCCTCTATTCCACAAAGCCTTTGGTGATGAAGAGCTCCCATAGAGAAGACAGGGATGGAAATTTCCAGCAGAGCTGTGGGAAGAGCTGATTTTTTTGTGCTTGTGACTTTCAGAGGCACTTTGACAGACCTTAAGTTGGAAAGCTAAACTTTGTTTTCTTTTTATACTACCCACAGGAAAAAAAAAAATGAAAAAAAAAGAAAAGAAAAAAAAAAGGGGGGAAAAAATCCAGTCTTCAAAACTTAGGAACTTTTTTTTTTACCATCAATAGTGGGAGTTGCATACGGAGGTGAAGAATAGTGTATGATTTTACAGTACATTTTAAATAGCTTCTGAAACATAAGCAACCCTAATTAACATTCTTATGGTACTGGAATTATAACAAGAAAAGCAATTTAAACTGTAAAACACTATTTATCACAACGACAATGATGAACAGAGGAAGAAAATGTTCAGGAGCAAATGGAGGAAGGAATGGAAAAGGAGGAAGGAATGGAAAAGGAGGACGGGCAGAGGAATTGCATCTCCAAGAGTTTGTAAGTGGGTGATAAAAATATTTTTTGATAATTATGAAGACAAAGCAAAAACAACTAGCCTTTGAACTAAGCCTGACAATTGGGGAATTCCTCTTTCTCCAAGTCCTTTCTTCTGTGAAGTGCTTTAATTTAGGTCTGCTTTCCCTTAATCTTTGCACAACATACAACAGATAAGAGGACAATACCTCGTGATGTGAGCAAACTAAAACAATTCTTTAATCCTCAGGTTCACCTAAATTAATGAATGCCTTTGAAGCAGCAGAGTTCACAGCAAAGATTTCCTTCATTGGTTCAGAACAGCTTCAAGAGCACCGATGGCAGACAAGGAATGGGGAGCTAGATCTGAACAGGATGGTTCCATCCAGCCTGTGTCGAGGCTGGCTCCAGTCAGAACATCCTGAGCCCTGGGCTGCAGTGATCAAAGCAGTGACCTGAGGGAGGCATGGGGGACTGGAGATCAATTCTGCACCCCCCAAGAGGAAGGAATTATGCTATTTAAAAAGAGCTTCTTTTTTTTGCCCCCCTGAATATGACTTCAATTACCTTTTGCTCTCAGGCTTCTCTGTGCTGAACTTTTTCTCACCTGATGGTTACACTCCAAAAGGAAAAATGAGGACTATTACACAGATTTTGGAACATTTCTCCTAAGTCCGGTTATAAAAATATACAGAAAAAAGTGGCTGCCTTGGCAGACCTGCAAGTGCAGCCATCAAAAGGTGAGTGGTTATTGCAGAGCTTTCTTCTAGAGGGGGTTCAAAACTAAGTTAATAAGGTGCAGATGGTACCTGGGACATGAAACTAGAGCAGCTTGTCTCACGGTCTGCTGATTTTATGGGTCCATAAACTGGACATCAGTGTTCAAAAGTTTCAATTTCTTTTGTGCTGCTCCTGTCAGTGTCTGGAGCTGGTACTGAACCAGAGAGACGTGCAATCCCTGCAGTTCTACAGTGAAGGAGGAGCTGTAATTGCACCCAAAGGGACCAGGCTGCTGCCTCCACCTTGGTGCTGCCCAAGCTCCTCGCGTTGGCTGCCTGGAAGTCCTCAGCGGTGGGACTGGGCTAACACACACCAGCTCCTCTGCTTTTCTTTGGATTTCAGCTTTTTCAGGCTGTAGTGTTTGTAACACCCCCATTTCCCACGTGTTTAGCTCTCATTGCAGCTGCTCAGGGAACGGTGCTTCGCTTGGCTCCTTTCTCTTTATTTCCCCATGAAACACGTCCTTTGCTGTCTGCAAAATCCCCCCAGCAGAAGGCTCCAGCTGCACAGTCCCACACTGCTGGGCTCTGTGTCATGCCTCAGACTGGGAAGGCTCTCTCAGTTGATGGGAACATCTTGCCGGAGTGCCTGGCTCTGTGTTTATGTGGCTTTTTTATTCATAGAATCACGGAATCCTTTTGGTTGGAAGAGAACTTCAAGGTCATCCAGTCCAACTGTTCCCCAGCACTGCCAGGTCCCCACTGCCCCATGTCCCTCACCCCACATCTCCACGGCTTGGAAACCCCTCCAGGGGTGGGGACTCCACCACTGCCCTGGGCAGCCTGGCACAGCCCTGGGCAACCCTCCAGGGCAAGAAATTGTTCCTCAGGGACAACCTCAACCTCCCCTGGGGCACAACTTGAGGCCGTTTCCTCTTGTCCTGTCCCTTGTCCCTTGGGAGCAGAGCCCAAGCCCCCCTGGCTCCAGGCTCCTGTCAGGAGCTGTGCAGAGCCAGAAGGTCTCCCCTGAGCCTCCTTTGCTCCAGGCTCAGCACCCCCAGCTCCCTCAGCTGCTCCTCCCCACACTTGGGCTCTAGCCCCTTCCCCAGCTTCATTGCCCTTCTCTGGCCATACTCCAGCCCCTCAAGGTCCTTCTTGGATGGAGGAGCCCAATTCACTTGCTCTCAGTATGTGTTTTATGCATGGAGGTGTTCTGCTCACTTAAAGTATCTCCCCAAGGGCTCTTATCAGAGCTTTTTCGTGTCCCTGTGACCCCAACAGTGTCAGAACTCCCAGCCTCAGGGGCTCAGTTTCCACCACTGGTTCACACTAACCCTCCATGTCCACCTTTATTTATCTACCCGATTCTGGTTAGCCTAATCTGATGGCAACACACAGGTGTAAATGCCCCGATATTCATTTTTAAACCCCCAGCAGGGTTTCTCACTCCCAGGAGCACCTGGCCATGGAGGCATTGCTCACGCTGCTGAGATGCAGATGGATGATGGTCGCGCTGCTCTCGCAGATGCCGCTGCAATGTTTATTCCAGGGATGTCGTCCACGCGCTATGCATCATCTCCAGCTACTAAATTATATTACTCTTTAATAAATATTTTGCCTCTAATGTCTTAGTGTGAGGAGATATATGCACTGATTACTTCTTTCATCTTATTTGTTTAAGGAGCTCTTGTTTACAGAGCCCCTGACAGAGCTGCACATGTTGCAAACTGTGCGGGAGGGGCCTGGGTCTTTTATCTCCAGCAGACATCACCTGCACTGGCTGCCCCAGCTCTGCAGCCATCATCCAAGTGCCACAGGGTGCTCCTGCTCCTGGGCAGCTCCTTCTGGGTACTTCAGGCTACAGGAGAGCTTCCCTTCCCTTCCCTTCCCTTCCCTTCCCTTCCCTTCCCTTCCCTTCCCTTCCCTTCCCTTCCCCACGTTCTGTGTTACTCACAGGCAGCTTCTCACCCTGCCTGACGCAGCCAGCTCCGCTAAGCACAGGAATTAACATCGCACCACTCTGCAGACACAAATTGCTTTTAACAGCTGCCCTGGCCTGAAAAAACCCTTCCCATCCACAGGGGCTGTTCTCTGCCAGGCACTGTGCTGTATCCCCAGGGCTAACGCCATGATTTCAGCACTTTTCATTTGTTGCTTTTGCTGGGGATTCAGAAGCCTGTCTGTTGTTCAGTGATGGAACTGCTCAGATTTTGCCATGAATAAAGGAGCTTGATTTGGAGAGCGGCTCCAGAAACGCTGCCCCATTATCTGTATGTCTTCCTTGGACATTCGACCTGTTGATTTCATAGAGGCACATAAGATTAGTTCTGAAATGGCAGTCTTTAAACTTCTTAATTAAATCGAGTAAGCTGAAGTGTTTAATTATTACAGAAACCTTTCCACATGTTGGTTCTCATTGCATCCTGTTTTGTTTTTTTTTACAGATATGGTATTTCCTATTTTAGATATAATTAAAAAGCAAATGCTACATCTTGTTAGGGAATGTGAAGCATAGTTGTGACACCGCATGAAAGAAGAAAGAATTACCAGTATTTTAAAATGTATTGTCACATGCAGATATTTCATAAAACCCTAACAAATAAAAATTGTCTCAAACTGCAGCAAAAATACAACACACGCTAACTATGCAGACCACAACGAAGAGAAGTAAGTTGGCCATTGTTTTGCTGTCACCTGGAGATGTCTTCATGGTCTTTGTGGCCTCCTGCAGCAGCTGCTGCCCCTACATTTGAAACAGAGAGTGTTTTGCCAATGACCAGGCCCAACAAAGACGATAGCACCAGCAGGAAGATGAACCAATACACAGACTGTACTGTAGACAAAAACGTTATGATATGAATGACCGCCGGGGGTACAAACAGGTCAACCAGCTCGGACATGATCAATGCCACCCCCAGTGATCCCACAAACAACATGACTCAGCCCACAACAGGGGGTACAAACAGAGACCTGAGGTTTCCCACAGTTGGCATGGGAAACAGCCAGACCAGCAGGCTAAGCACATAAGAGAAAGGTGACCACACAACGACTCTCACCCGATCAACCCGTGTTCGCAAAGGTCTTGAGCAGACTGGGGCCCAGCTCCAGGAGAGTCAGGAGGTCTGCCCTAAATAAGGAAGCTCTGGGGAGTGCAC
>NW_008583444.1:1100-6887 GCF_000691845.1 Merops nubicus | reverse complement strand
CCTCTGGATGAAGGGCTGTGGGAATCACCCATATGTCAACCTTAATTCGGGGGCTCGGGGTTCAAACCCCAGCATTTCAGAGAGTGCTGTGCTGGGGGTGGACACCCCGTGCAGGGCAGGGGCCGGTGCTGCTCACCCAGCACCAGTGCTCGTCCCTCCGGATTAGCTCCCACTGAAAGCAGCATCTGCCTGGAGTCTCTGCAGTGGGAGCCGGGCGCTGGCTCTGCCCCTCGGGCTGACCTGAGCCATGCCTGCTGCGTTTCGGCAGGTGGGACATCCCTCCTCTCCAGCATGCCCAGGCTGGGTGCTGCCGGCAGCGAGGCCTTGGAGTGGCTGGGAAGTGATCCCAGGGGAAAGAACCCACCTTTATTTAGAAACACAGAATCGTTTGGGTTGGAAGGGACCTTTAAGATTACCCAGTCCAGCTGTTAACTCAGCACTGCCAGGTCCCCACTGCCCCATGTCCCTCACACCACATCTCCACGGCTTGGAAACCCCTCCAGGGGTGGGGACTCCACCACTGCCCTGGGCATCCTGGCACAGCCCTGGGCAACCCTCCAGGCCAAGAAATTGTTCCTCAGCGCCAACCTCAACCTCCCCTGGGGCAACTTGAGGCTCTTTCCTCTTGACCTTGGAAGAAGAGCCCAGTCCCCACCTGGCTCCAACCTCCTGCCAGGGAGTGGTGAAGAGCAAGAAGTCCTCCCCTTTTTGTCCACTCCTTTAATGTCTTTGCGATCTGGTGGGATTTGTGTTCCCTGCCCCTTGCAAGCAGAGGAATAGTACAGTCAGATGGATGTGTCTGGGGAAAGCTCTTCTGACTGAATCTGCCCAAAGTTCCATTAGCCAAAAGGATGCTAGAGTGTCTGAAGTCCCACTTAAGCCAAAGGCCAGCACCTTCCACTCACTGTGGTGCCTATTTTCTGAAAAACCCAGAAGAGGTGGGCTCCTAAGGTCCTTGGGGCCCATTGACAATCAGGATGTGCATCTCTGGGCAGTTATCTTCAGTTGCATCCTCCAGCTGCATAGCCCTCAGGGCACTGACTCTTCCCAGTCTGGTCCCCTCTTGCAGGGACCTCCCTGGGCTGGGCAGCCGGTGTGTCAAGGATGTCCCTCCGAGGATGCTGCTCAGAGGGTGTCCCTCAGAGGATGCTGCTCAGCAGGGCTGAGCATCGTTGGTGCTCAGCACTGGTTTAGTTCTCCCCACGCTGTCTGTTCCAAGGAGACCACTAGGAGCTGTTTCAAAGACAGGGGCTGTGACACCCCTTTTTTGTGGGATAAAGCAGACAGGGTAAGTCCCGCGCGTTTCTCACCTGTGAGCAGCAGCTCAGGCCCAGCTTACACCACAGCTCTCCTCTGAAGAGCAGCGAATGCCACAGCCACTCTGATAAGGAGAAAAAGCCCACGTTTGCGTTCAGCTGGGCAGCAGCAGGCATCTGTCTGATAAGGCAGCAGCTGATGGAGCTGCAGATCCCCTGGCTGAGGCTGCCCCTGGCTTTCTGGCCCCACGTGTTCACAGCAGAATGCAGCCGCGGGGCCCCTGCTTTGGAAAACACGGGCAATTTTTAAGCACCCCTTCCTAAAAGGATAACGTGTGTTCAAAAAGCACACCCTTAGTTTGATGGTTGCACCATGAGATATGGCTTGGTGCTCCATGCGTTAATTACTCAGCATTTCAGGTTTCATTTAACGAGCATTGATTTTTCTTTCTACTTTACATGTATAGAATCATGTCTGTCAGTGTAAAGTTAAAAGAAAAATAAAAAATGGGGGATACTTTTAGTTTGCCTAACAAGGCTCTACAGGCGTGATGAGAGCTCTAAACATGCGAGTAACCCCGAGTTAATGATCTCACCCTCACCGCCGGGTTAATCACCCAGACAGACAGAGAGCGAGGCAGACCCGGGGACACTCCCTGCCGGAACAGCGAGGGGACAGCGCTAGCTCCCTTCCAGGGGGGCACCCTAAAGCAGGACTGCCTCTTCCACCCCTTTTCCATTATTCAGATTCTACTGTAGAATAGGCATCTTGAAAGATTCCTATATTATTTATTGTTTTGGAGGCTGGAAATTGATTTCCATGTATCACTGCAAGGAAGTCCCTGTTGGTAAGGCTCTTGCTAGGAAAAGGTTATTTGTAATGACCAAATTTGTCACTGTTTGGAATCTCATAAAGGTCACAAGAGAAGGTTTTCACTTGCTTTAAATAAAATTCTGTATTTTAAAAAGAAATGTGCTTAACTTTCATTTCATAGAAATATCAAACCTGTTTGCACTATAATTTACTTTTTGAGCTCTTGACATTTACCCAGCCGCCTGTCTTTGGAGAACAATCTCTTGATTTGGCTGGGAAGTGCTTGCAAGAAAACTGTCACTTCCAAATTGGAGCGTGATGCTCTGCACAGCTCCTGGCCCCTGCCCGGCGTGCAGACACCCGGGGAGCACCCACCTGGCCCGGGGTGCCCAGAGCTGGGGCAGCTCCCGCGAGGACCACGCCTGCACGGGGCACATGGGGAGTCCCTGTGGGGGGCACTGCCCTCCGGGGGGCTACAGGTTACTGGAGAGCTGAGCAGGACAACCTGCGGAGTTCTGTGGCCATCCTAGTCACAGAACCCCAGCGTGGTGGGGTTGAAAGGGACCTCTGGAGATCATCTCATCCCACCCCCTGCTCCAGCAGCTCACCCACAGCAGGGTGCCCAGGATGGTGCCCAGGGGGGTTTGGGATCTCTCCAGAGCAGGAGACTCCACCGCCTCTCTGGGCAGCTGCTCCAGGCTCGGCCACCCTCACCCCAAAGAAGTTTCTCCTCATTAATTCAGCATATTCATGTAAATGGGTGGAAAACCTGGAAAACCTCATGTTACACTTCATCCAGGGTACACTGGCTTCTATTCATTCCCCAGGGCCAGAGGGGCACCCTTGGGATGAACACAAGCCACTATCATCTCCTGCTGCCTGGGATGTCACTGGCCCAGGGGGTGCAGTGTCCGCAGGCCACTCTGAGATCTCAGGATAAGCTCCGTGCTACTGTTGTCTCATTACAAGCCCAAGGACTTGGGCCTCAAGGGCTCTCTGGCCATACCTTGGCCATCTGTTGCCTGAATGGTCTATCAGCACAAGCCAGGCATGCTTTGGGGTACCCCCCACTGCTATTGTCTGAGTTGCCCCTTGCAGTAGCCTGGAATGGGGGGTGGTCAGCCAACCCCTGGCCCATCTGTGAACTGTGCACCACAGTGACCTGAATGTACACCAGAATGGCATGAACTGTGGCCACAATGAACACGTTGGAGGGAGCCCAGAGGAGGCCACGACAGTGATGTGAGGCTGGAACCCCTCTGCTGGGAGCCCAGCAGGAGAGAGTTGGGCTGGGGCAGCCACAGAGGAGAAGGCTCCAGCTTGGGAGACACCCTGGGGGCTGCCAGGGCTTGTAAGGGCCTCTAAGAAAGCTGATAAGAAAGGACAGACTCTAGCAGGGCCTGTTGGGACAGGGCAAGGGGGGATGGTTTTCAACTGAGAACATGGAGATTTGGACTAGGGAGGAGGAAGGAATGTTTGACCCTGAGGGTGTTGAGCCCCTGTCCCAGGCTGCCCAGAGAGGTGGTCGCTGCCCCATCCCTGGCACCATCCCAGGGGAAGCTGGATGAAGCTCTGAGCACCCTGCTCTAGCTGCAGATGTCCCTGTCCCTGAAGGTGGGTTGGATGAGATGTCCTTTAAAGGTCCCTTCCCACCCAGACCATTCTGTAATTCCACAAATACTGATCAAAGCAAGTAATCTCCAGATCCTGTAAATAATGTCCAAATGTGAGACCCTCAGAGCTCTCCAGGGACCAGGCTGGGCCGTGACCCAGTGTGTGTGTGTGTCCGTCCCTGAGCTGGGACACCTCTCAGGGTAGATGTCATGAGGACGGACAGATTATCCATCCATGATTCCATGAGGTTCAGTGACTGTCCATTGATAAATGCCAGCACAAAAGTAATTCACTAAACTCATAAAAAAAAAGGGAAATTTTAATCATAGGTTAACTTCTGTGTGTGTCATCTGTTCAGAACTGTCTGTACCTGTGATGGGATGTAACTTCCATCTGTGGGTGCCACCCTGCTATAAGTTTTGGGTGACCTTTACCAATCTTTAATCTCCAATCTTTAAGTTGTTCTTTTCATTGTAAGAAATTCTATTGAATTGCTGAAGCTCTGAGCACCCTGCTCTAGCTGCAGATGTCCCTGCTCCCTGAAGGTGGGTTGGATGAGATGTCCTTTAAAGGTCCCTTCCCACCCAGACCATTCTGTAATTCCACAAATACTGATCAAAGCAAGTAATCTCCAGATCCTGTAAATAATGTCCAAATGTGAGACCCTCAGAGCTCTCCAGGGACCAGGCTGGGCCGTGACCCAGTGTGTGTGTGTGTCCGTCCCTGAGCTGGGACACCTCTCAGGGTAGATGTCATGAGGACGGACAGATTATCCATCCATGATTCCATGAGGTTCAGTGACTGTCCATTGATAAATGCCAGCACAAAAGTAATTCACTAAACTCATAAAAAAAAAAGGGAAATTTTAATCATAGGTTAACTTCTGTGTGTGTCATCTGTTCAGAACTGTCTATACCTGTGATGGGATGTAACTTCCATCTGTGGGTGCCACCCTGCTATAAGTTTTGGGTGACCTTTACCAATCTTTAATCTCCAATCTTTAAGTTGTTCTTTTCATTGTAAGAAATTCTATTGAATTGCTCTAATTGGCTAAGTGCTGTTAAGACTTATACAACCTCACCTTGTGATCTATCTCAAAAATATCTACACATCCTAAACTGCTGCCCAAGCAAAGCCCTGTAACAAGATTTTATTCTCAACACAAGTCATCAACTTTTTGAGACCTATTATTTACTATGTTTATTGTCCAGCTGTTAGGGTCAATTTTAAATCACAGGTTTACGGTACTAACTGGTGGGTTTACAGCAGATTAAGCATTTTATTTACCTGCCGTTGTTATCTTAATGGGATACTCCCACCTTGATGGGCCTCTGCTGGGTGTAGCCAAGCCAGGGGGGATGGCAGCAGCTTCCCAAAGAGAGGATGGGGGCCAGGAGCTGCTCTTTGCTAAATTATTTTTCCAGCAGACTTAGCCTTTAAGGAAACAGTCTTTCAAATCGTGTATCAGGGTATCAGAGGTGGGTTGCATCAGGGCCTAAATCACCTGATCAATGTAGTAAGGTGCCTGGGGAGCAAAGCCACTCAGTGGAGCAGCTCCTTAACAGGAAGTGTTGGGAGTAACCATATTTAAAAGGCTAGTGCTGGATTAAGAAAGCAACTGAGTTAATGGGGAGGTTTACTTAAACAGCACTGACAAGCTGAGAGAACAGGACCAATGACTTCCAGCAATACATCTGTGTGACATTTCCATCAGCTAAGGAAGGAGACAGAAGCATTGTCACCACTCTGAACCTTAATAATAATAATAAGTTATTTTCTTAAGGCAACAACCCACAGCTGGTAAGGAACCCCACCCCAGTGTGCCTACACACTGGATTTACTCCTGCCCCCCAAAGGCATGCCCTGCCACTGCCTGGCCAGGGCCTTGCCCCTTCTCCAACCCAGAGCCACCACACCACGGCCTTGAAGAGGAGACATCTCCCCAGCAACGCTCCCCCCTTCTGCCTACCTGCTTCCTGTGACCCCACCCGCAGGTCCCTGCCCCCAAAACACAGAAATGGTCGGAAAGAGCAGGAAAAAGTGTCAGCTCCTGCAGCGCTACCGGCTGGGCCCGCACGAGGCCGCCCGGGGGGGCGGAGCCAC
>NW_008583444.1:0-936 GCF_000691845.1 Merops nubicus | reverse complement strand
GATCACCGGGATGAGTGCCCGCCACGGGTGCGGCAGGCGGCAGGGCAGTGTTGTGGGCGGGGTGTGTCTGACCTCGTTGAACTTGCTAGAAACTTCTGAAGCCTTCTGGACGGTGAGTGCTGCGTATGCTTCTTTTTGGTTTTAATGTTGGTTGAGAGTGGTCTGGGGGCTCAGAAAGATTCTAAATAATGGATAACATTCAAATTGCCTTGTCTTTGCTTAAAGGAATCATCTGTCAGCGTGCACGAGTGAGAGGCAGAAGGAAAATGAAAACTATCATTTTTTTATTAAAAAAGGAAAGGTAAGATTGAGGCTGTGTTTCAGAATATAAAAGTTTTCTATAAACATGTGGGGGATGTGTGTGCTGGCTGAAACATTGTTCATTTTTCTGGAAAAACTATAAAATGCCCGTCTGTTCCTATCCTGGCTTAACCTGGTGGCTTTCAGAGAGATGTATTGATTTGCATTTTGTTGATATATAGTCCGGGAATCACGCATGTATACACTGTAATCTCGATTTAGTTGTTACCATGAACATGTCATAAAGGATAAATAACTACCACCAGGCAGCTGCGTTCAGGATTGATCTGGAATTGGGTGCAGCAAGTGCTCTTCAGCCTTCGTCCGGTGCCTGCTGGGCCAGGGCCACGCTGGTGTGCCGGAATTACAGCATCGGCCACGAACCGATTTTCTGTTTGTACTTGCATTCCCTCAAATTAGTTTTTTTTCTGTAGTAATAGAATTCAGGCAAGCCTTCCGAAGTATTTCTGTGCGGGGTCCTGCGGGGGGTCCGTGCACCCCGGGTCGGTGTGTGACCCCCCGGTGCGGAGCGAGGGGAGAGGCGCAGCCGCCATTAACGGAGTGGTTTCGGGAGGCGCGGTGTCGCTTCCGCGGCGGCTGGCCAGGGGTAGCAGTGATATAGGGGAAGAATAATAA
>NW_008583443.1:80280-81083 GCF_000691845.1 Merops nubicus | reverse complement strand
CGGCCTATCCCCGCGCCCCTCTGAGGGGAAACTGCTAAGGAGAGGGAGGCCGCATGTGTTATGGACTCAAATTCATGCAGCGAGCCCGTGTTCAGAGGGTACCACCCAGCTGCAGGGCCGCCCTCCTCGGGTGCCCGCATGGGTGCTGAGTGTGGGCTCGACAAACGAGTGGAACGGCCCAGAAATCACACTGGCAATTAACTCTTCCTGATGAAGTCACCAAACGTTGTGTTTCATCATTTCAGTGCCCAGGCTGATTCCACTGGCTTTACACTTAAGCAATGAGTAGCTCCTGCACAGGTAAGCCTCAGGGAGTCATTTCAGCGTGATGCTAACAGGCTGTACAGTAAAAAAACTAATAAAATCGATTATCCACCAAAATCAGCACTTAAAACTGTCCCCTTCTCTGTGAGTAATTGCTCTGACTGCTGAAAAGAGTGTGTGCCTTGCTGAGCACAAGGAAAACGGTGTTTCACAGTGCTGAGACAGGGCCGGGAGATGCCACAGTGCTGCTCCGTGTCTGGGAGTGGGGGTATGAGGAGGGCAGGGTGCTGGGGCTGAGGAGGGCAGGGTGCTGGGGCTGAGGAAAGCAGGGCGCTGGAGCTGAGGAGGGCAGGGCGCTGGAGCTGAGGAGGGCAGGGTGCTGGGGCTCAGGAGGGCAGGGTGCTGGGGCTGAGGAAAGCAGGGGGCTGGAGCTGAGGAGGGCAGGGTGCTGGGGCTGAGGAAAGCAGGGTGCTGGGGCTGAGGAAGGCAGGGTGCTGGGGCTGAGGGAGGCAGGGTGCTGGGGCTGAGGACAGGAAGCA
>NW_008583443.1:43294-80141 GCF_000691845.1 Merops nubicus | reverse complement strand
GAGGGCAGGGTGCTGGGGCTGTGGAAGGCAAGGTACTGGCTCTGAGGAAGGCAGGGTTCTGAGTCTGGCTGCCTGTGCCTTCCACTGCTGGTGCAATTCCTAATTCATACCCATAGAAACATACTGTGCTGAATCCATGTTAGTCATGTGCTTCCAGCACAAACAAATCCTTGCTTACTCCCAGAAAAGCAGTACCCTGGTGTCACAGGTCTGAATGAACTGTACAGTGGAAAAATGTCACCAGCTCGTCTAGCAGTCATTCAGACAGAGAATTAATAATCCCAAAGAGATTGTTTTAAAGTAAGAAAAGCAAACCCCAAATGAGAGGGAAGTGGAACTGAAACACAAGCTTCAAATTTATTAATTCATAGTATTTTATCTGGGGAAAATTACAAATCTCTGAAGGTTAGTGGATAAATTGACAAATTCCAAAACTCAACAACTTTTTCCCTGAATAATTTTAGCTAGTTTTACCTCTAATACAGCAAGATTTTTCAACTGAAGCAAAACTCAGACTAAGGTGTTGTGTATTCTTAATCAAGTGAGTGCTTGTGTCTTTTTAATGTCAATCCCCCAAAGTACTAGCAAATAGTACAAAATCGAAGACTTATGTTTAGATTCACAGTTTTAAAATTTTCATTAAAATTTGCTTGCCAGTGATATTAAGTTTTTAAATGGCATTTGCAGTGGAGTGAAAATCCTATTTCTCTTATTTGATTTGGTTGGGATATTTGGTGTTTTTTTTTTTTTGGTTTTGAGGAAAAAGAAACTAAGATAGGGAGCATTGACAGCTGGTTGTTGCCATGTGGTTTTAAAAATAACCTTTTAACCTCATAATCCTTGTTGTATACCCAGTCTGTCAATGCCAAATATGGTTGTGGTGCCAGTGGTTTACTATTTCTCATTTAGCATGTAAATGGTTGGTTATTATTTATAAGACTAACAATAACATCTGCAAAGTGTTAAGAATTTTCCCAACATCCACTGACACAGCCCCTGCCTGAGGAATTCTCTCAGACCACAAGCAGCAGAAAAAGATAGAGGGATAAAATGATATACACAGCCTCACTGCCTCTCCAGGCTTTCACCTTCGCTGTGTTTGTCATACCTCTAACAGGGTGTAGCTCAGGACAATTTGGGGAAGTCCCATTGGATGGGACAAAAGCCCACAACTATTTTATTGTTTATAATAATGCTGTAAAGACTATCAGAAGTGGCTGCCTTGAAGTAGGAAAAAATTTGTTCTAGGGTATTTTGGTTCTGTCCCATGAGGAAGAAGGATCTCCAGCCTGCAATAAAAGGAGTGGAAGTAACTTGTTCATTATGAAAATGCAATGAATAGGAGCTCATAAAAATGTATCATTTTCAGTCAGAGGTTTTCAGGTGACAACTGAAGGAGGAACAAATCTGTCAAAAGTTAAAGAATTTTTAAAATATTTTAAAAATACCTTTTTGTTTTGAACCTTTTTGAAGAAGAAAAGATGGTATACGGAGGTATCACCTTCACATCAACTGGACACGAACTAAAGACATTTTGCTCTGAAGCAAGAGCCTTACAACAGGTTTTATAGGAAGCAGTTTCTATACACAGATTGCAATTTTCAGCTGTTGCTCTTCGTGCTGAACAAAGTGCTTTCAAAAAAATGCCTCTGAAAAGTATTGAAAGCAGTTAATTTTCTTCCCTGTTTCAGGAGGTGGCAGTGGAGAGCCGTCAGCTGGAATGCAAGCGGTATCTCAGGGAAGGACAGTCGGGAGAAATTCCCTGGGTTAGGCAGTGCAAACAAGCAACAGCCCCTCTAGAAATGACCATTTTTAAGATAGCAATAACTTGATGGTGAAGAATCAAATTAAAGAAATTTAGTCTTTATAAAACTGGGAAGGAAATTCACTTGAGTGTAGTTACAGCTACTTCTGCTGTCAACCCTTATGGTATTTACTGTTGTTTATATGAGATGTTTCCTTGTTTAATTAGACTTTGCAACACCAAACGTATGCACAACTTGAGGAGAGAGTAACACACAATGCAACCGTGCTTGAGATTGCTTTGCACAACAGAACATGTCACATTTCAGTGTCATTATCCTGGGGGGACACATTTGTGCAGGAATGAAAAGCTACGTTCAAAACACTGGCTTCAAAATGCAATTTTGCAGGGTCCCTCTTTCCAGTCCTTCACCACAGTAGGCGAGGCGTCCTCACAGCAGCTACTCCAGAGATGTAAATCTCATTTAATTTTCTCATTGTTTGGAGACAAAATTTAAAGCAGGGGTTGTCTGCCTTGCCCAAAGCCTCAAAGATTCCATGCCAGAGCCAAACCCCTGAATTTCAGTACTTCCAGTGCTGCCCTTGCTTTCTCTTAAGAAAAGAGATACTGGTTTTGTTGTTCCTCCCTCTGGTTAGTGTTGGAGGGTGGCTGAGGAGCAGTTGTGCTGCTTTAGTTGTTTATGGATTTCTGCAGTTCCATGGTTTGGTTTTTGTACTGATGGAGTTTCATAGATCCCCTCAAAGTGGGTGGTACCAGCTGTAGCTTTGCTTGGGAGCTCAGGGACAGAGCGAGGACAACGCTGTCTGTTCACAAGGGATTGAACAGCATGGGGATGGAAAACCCATCAGAGGCATTTCCAAGATGTATCAGGGAAAATGTATTATTAATTTCACAAATCATTATAACTACTGTTCCAGGGAGCCAGTGTCCTAGATTGTTGTGGCATGTGTAGATTTAAAGAGGAAACAGGAGCTTGGATGGGTGAATCAGCAGAAAGGCAAAGCAAGGACCCATCGACAGCAGTATTTCCACATGACAAGAGTTTATTTTTGAAAGGGATATTTTTAAAATACACTTTTTTTAATGCAGTAGAATAGAAAATGGCAAATATTCAGGCAAGGTGACAAAGAACAGGCTATGTTTATGGCTCAGAGACACGTTTGCCTTGTTAATGAGTTATTAGGATTTTCTTAAAAGAGCAGTGACCCAGAAATGCTGTGTGGGTGTGGGCACTCGTGTTCCTTCACATGTGCATTGGGGAAAAGTGGCCAAATAATGGTTCTGTCTGAGCTGTGACCAGTGGCAGACTGAACTGCCTACGCTGCCCTCAGCCTGTCAGTGACTACTTACACAGAGCAGGAGTCCTGGCTTGGTACCAGCAGGCAGAACCAGGCTCTGCTGAACAGGAGGAACACACTCACAGAAGCCATCTGTACACATCCCAAATGTTACATCAAGAAAACCCCACCTCTTCCACCTACACAAGTTTTACCTCCCAGCCTCTTTCTTTTTTATTTAAAAGAATTTTAAGCTACTTGAAGCAAGGATGTCTCTTCCTGTACACTCTTACTCAGTAGAAGCTCTCAGTTTAATGCAATATTAATAATAAAAGAGCACATCTAAACATCAGTTGTACCCTGGAGTTTTATAGGAACAAACTAAAAATACTCAGGCCCAGTGTCAGCTTTTTCCTCTCATTACAAGTTTTGAGTCTGTGACTCCTATCTGGGAAAATACTTTATTATGGGAACTGAGAGAATTTGTCTCTTCTCCTTGCAGGGTGTGTGGGGATGGAAAGAGAAGCAGTAAAGTGGGAACAAGAGGAAGAGCAGCAACCACAGGTACTTTTGTGCCTACACATATATTCACAAATTGTTGTGCAGACTCAGAGGCATCTTTGTATTCTTGGAGTTTCAAAGCAACCCAAGTTTCTTTACAGCCTATTCTGTAGATTTGTAGTTGTTGAAATCTCTACTACAAATAAACATGAAGAACAAAATCACACAGCTGAACCTTTTTTAAATTATTATTATTATTTGACACTCACATTACAAAATTTAGAAACCATAGACAGTTCAGGCAAACTGTTAAAACACAGTATAAATTAGGAGGGTTTAATATATAAATTCTATACATAGGTAAGTTAGCTTGAACATGACTGACAAAAGGATTTCATAACAATCTTACCACAACTGTATAAAAAGGCATGGGAATAGGATGGGCACTATAATCATGAATGCAGGTTAAGACATTTTCCACAACAGCTATAAAGCATTAACAATGACCATGCTATTCTTGCAGTGTTTATGTGGGGTACAGTATGCATATTACCATTAACATTTTGCAAGATCTATATGTACAGTCACAAAACCATAACAGCCACTTTCAAGTAACCTTACTGCTTCCTGCCTGTGCAATTAATAAAGTGTCAGTTTTTGTTCTGAGGGCTTCTAACAAAGCTACATGGTGTGAGTATTATGGATAGTAGTGGAATTTCAGTTTGACCTGGAAATGATAATTATAACATGAAATTGCTCAGTTTAAAGAAAAAGGTACAGAAAAAGCACAGCTCCTCACTACCACCACTCATAGGATCAGTGTATACCAGTCTTTTAATCCATATTTATTTCCAAGCTTGATTCTTTTTAAAAACCCAAATGATAATTTAGCTCCTATTTTCCTAAGCACAGCTGTAAAAATGAGTTACACCAGAAAAAAACTGAAAACTAAAATTTGGATGTCTTGATGGGGTGATTTTTTGAAAGGATGAGCTTTCCCAGGCGGCCCTGGATGTGTCATTCAACCTCTGAATTTCTCAGTTTGAAATAAGGACAGTTCTGCTTACCCATTTTTACTCTGTGCTTTTAGGTCTGTGACTAAACACTTTGAATAGCACATTCTTGGAGTTTAGGTTTCAGGCAGCTTGTACTGCCACTGTCACTAAAAGTGAAAAAAAATCTTAAAATCTGATTTCTCACCTTTATAAGCTGATGAACACTTGCTAGGAGTCCTGGAACCCAGAGGATAATTTATTTTCCACCTAGTACTAGTAATGGTCTTTTTACAGACAGACTCCTAAGGGAAGTAATTGTACATTTGTAAGAATTGTATCTTGAAACACTTGAATTTGATAGCTCTGTGTGTGCATTTTTCACTAAGCTTTAATAATTAGGAGGATTCTACTGGAACAATTCCTTCTAGGTGAAGGTGAGGACAGGCTCTAAGTGATAACCCAAGCAGGGCTGTTACAGAAATACATGTGATATCAACTGTCCAGACTGCAGCCCCCATTGTCCCAACTCTTGCTTACCCACAGGCAAAACATCAAGAAAACATCATATGTTTAGTGGTTTCAAAAAGACTGGAAATTTAGAAGCATAACAAAATAACAAAAGCAGTGATGTAGTAATGACCAGTAAGAGTTCACAGAGGAAGTGACTTTTCTCTGAAAGGTAGCTGGACTCTGGAACTTTCTGGTAAGAAGTTCACTTGCACATTTTGGAAGGAAGTTTCCTGTACAGATGTTTAACCTGTAGGACTCAGAACTCTGAACTCTAAGCTTTCTTCTTCAAGGCAGACTGGGAACATTGGTATACTGCAGTATTAGTCTGGGTTGGCAGTATTAGGGCCACGGGGATGAAAGGAATAGGACTCCTATTCTATTAAGATAGCTCTGGAGTATGATTGTAGAGCCCTTGTAGGGCAGAGAACTAGAAAAATGTTCCTATGGCATTCTGCAGGAGTTGTTTATGGAACAAAACCACTTCTGTGGAGGGAAAGGCATGGAGGGAAGAGGGAGCAGTCTAAGCCACTCTGAACTCACAGCGTGACAGTCTGCCTCTGGCCACAGGGCAAGGCAGGGGACCCAGGCAGGAGTTACTCACACTTGGCTTTTTTCTGTAGCTGAGGTTACAGCCCAAGTTTCAGGGTCTTGCTCCCGTGCAGGGTGTATGAAACACCACCTATAGAAGCTGTTAGCTTCCTAGCTACATCTCACGTAATGTAAGACTGCAGGATGTGATGCCTTGTGTGAGCATTAGCTTAATCTATTTACTGTTTTCTGCATATCTGAAAAGATGCAAAAAGAATTGTAAGAGAAATAAGTACAAACCAAATTAACCTTCCTTGATGGAACGGATCTGGAGGCAACTTGTTTGCTGGCTCCTCTGCTCAGCTCTGAGCTCTGCTGCCCCCCGAGCAGCCAGCAGTGGTTGCAGGGAAAGGCACACACAAGGCAGTGTGCTTGCTTCCCACCCTACCCGACACCAAAACAAGAGCAGTGCTGCAGCTTCCTGCAGCACCGTGTCTCCACAGGCTCTCCTGCCTTAGCCTGCACAGCTGCCATGGGTATTAACAGGAAGATCTGCATGGATGTCTTGTTCCACTCTGCTGCCATGCTGTGAAAAACCAAAGTTAACAACCATCTAGGTATTTCTTATAATTTCAAAAAAGTATTTATTTTTCCACGTTGCTTAGATCTTAAAATCTATGTCAGCTAAGTAACAAATTTTTCACTGTTTCAGGTCCTCTAGAGGAACTTCTTTTAGTTCAAAGAATTTTCTGGTCATCATTCTGTTGGATGGATAAGGAGGTAGGCTTTGCCCCAGGTGAACTTCCAAGAACTCCTTACCTTTCAAAAAGGATGTGTCCCAGCCTCAGAAACCTAGGAGTGAGGGCTCACAGATGAATTTGCATGTCAGCTTTGTACAGGACCATCTCATCACCCCTGCTTCCCGCTGCTAGCGTTGTGCTGCTGTTCAGACACCAGACAGGTGTGCCTGGTTCCCCAGCCACAGTTCAGTAATGCCCTGCACCAACCACTGAGGTAATTTCACTCAAAGGACAAAAGAAAAGAAGGTCTTTGGCCCACAACTGAGCCTCTGAGCAATGACAAAGGGGCTTTTCCTTGTTTCCTTGTCCCTGGCTAATCCCATTCTGCAATTACAACAATGGAAATAATCAGTTCACAACAAAAGGGATTTGAATTTCCAATTGAAGAGACACCTGAGACAGTAAGGCTAATTTTTTAACAGTCTAAAAAAAAAAAAAAGCTTCTTAAATCCAGGAAGTCAAATTTTGCCCTCAGACATAAATTAATTGATTGGATCAGATTATCAGATTTAGTTCTTGAACTTGCTGCTGAAACCTCAACAATGTCAAAGAAAACTTTTGCTAAAGCTGGATTTTCACCCTATTGAGTGCAACCTGCCCATATGAGAGTTGCACCTGGCTCAAAAGAAAGGCCAGGGACTATAGCAGTTGTCAAGGCAACTTAATCCCTACAAATAGCTTAAAACTGTACTAGTTAATTGCAGGACTGCTCCAGAGCCCATCAAAATCAACTGGTGTTTTCCTCACTCTGCTTGGGACCAGCCTCATTCTACAGAACAGAGTCACTGTTAGGCCAGACACTGTTAACTGTGTAAAATTTTTACACTGATATGTATAACAATATCTTTTCTATTAACACTTCTTCTTTTGGATAACTCCAGTTACATATTCAGTAATCTGAGCTCTCTTTATAAACTGGATTTACAATCATGTGCAAACCAGTGCTCATGTGCTTTACTACAAGGTGCATAAAGTATTGCAATAAAACATGACAAAGTAGCCAAGGGATCAGAAAAGGTCTGGCTTAATTTTAAGTGGGTATCTTATCACCACTGACCACATCATAAAATATTTTCAAGCTGAGAAAAATATCTCGACGCTTAGATTGTTTCTTATTTGAAGTGCTTTAGCAGCTGTGTCCACAGGTTGTGGCAGTGCCATGTCAGCAGTGGCTGGGATCTCAGTGTGCTCCCAGAGCTGCAGGTCTCTATCCACACGGGGAGCTCCCCACCAGAGGTGTGACAGGACTGGGGCTGCCTCACAGGGGGACAGCCACAGGCTCAGCTCACTGTTCTCTGCAGCACAGCATTCTTCTCTGCTAGCCTCATCCCAACAGGCTTTTTTATCTCAAAATTCAGTCACGCCCAGCAGACCTACATCCATCCACCTTTAATTAGGTAATGTGATTGATGCTGATGTGAAATTGAGGGCAAGATTGTATCATTAAGTGTCTTTTGAAAGGCATTGAGCGAGTTCATCTACAGACTCCAACACAGGCTGAAGGCACACAATCCCCTCATTGTTTTTCACTGGACTTCTTTATCTAGCCCTGCTCTGCAGAGTGGCACGCTCAAGAAATGAAAAACAGGGCTTTTGCTACCACTCTGATTACACCAGAGGAGGTGCAGAAGTGATTTAATGTACCTGGGTCTTTTAAAATAGTGCTGCATACACAGAAGCTAAGTGAATGCTTCTGAAGGATTATCATATACTCACAGCTTACTAGCTTAGGGTTTGGACAGGAACACTACACACCTGTGGGTGTAGTTTTGCTCCCTTCTCTGTGGAGCATTCGAGGAGCTGTCAGGGAAGTGAATACACTGAAAAAAATGGAATTAGAAGGCCATGAGATTGCTCCTCATAACTTGTCTAGATGTTAGTCTAACAACTATGTCTTACAGCAGCTTAGTGCTCAGTGGTACTGCTTGCTTTCCAGCACGGCAGGAGACAAGCTTAGAGCAAGACAGTATTAACTATTAGAGGTGCTTTTTCTCGTTTTTCTGTAGTGTTAAAGCAACTTTGGATGAATTCTATTCCCCAAATTGTCATCCTTTGTTTTCAATTGCACTTGTGCTTTGTAAAACCTATTAGTGGAGCCAGGCTCTAACCACTCTCCTGTGTCCTGCTCTGGCTCTACACTAGTTAGGCCAAACAGGAGTTACAAACACAACTGACCACTGTAACTTAGGGCTTTACGTTGTCTCTTATTGCAATCAGTAGGATTTTAGTGATGAGATTACGTGAAGACAAGCTGTGATCCCTAAAATCTGTTTTATAAAAGCACTGTCTTCTCATTTTAATTTGCTCTGTACCCTCCTCTCCAGGTTGTTTTGCAAAGAGCAGCCAGTGTCTCTGGAGATCAAATACTACAGGTCAATATGCCATGCACCTCTATAAAGCAATAATTGCCTCAGTATTCACCAAGAGATGAGGATGATTAGCACCTCTGAATAAAAACCTTTTCAACGTGTGACTATGTAAAGGCTCAAAGATAATTTAGTGCTTCTGACAGTCCCACAAAGCCCCTAATACCTACCTAAATCTGACCTTTATGCTTCCACTTTAAGCACTGAGGTTTGAAAGTTTTGGACTATGAAAGTGGTTTAATTTGCAACAGTGATAAATGTTATGGGATCTACTTTAACTCACACTTACAAAATTGCCTGAATTCGTGGAAGGTGCCCAAGAATATAAAGTATTATCACAAGAAATCATATCTTGATTAGTCTTCAGGGTGTTAAAATCTTAGCTGTACCAGCCTGTATAAGCTCATTAGAAAAGGAGTGAGGTTTTGCATTTTGAAAAGCAAGGTTTAAGAAAGGCCATAGCCACCTACACAGGGTTTCAGAGAAATAATACCAAAAAATTCTACTATGAAGTCACACTGTGCCTGTTAAAAAGATGCAGACACTAAGAAAAAAGACAACCATTTAGCAAACATACTACAGCATTAGCATTGTTGTAGTTATGATTATGGTTATTGCTCTGGATTTGGTTGGAATTTAACAGGCTTTTAATGGCATCATTTTGGAAATGGTTCTGCTAGAAGGAATGGCTATGTGCCTATGTTTCTCTGCACAGCTCTCAGCTCATCTATAAAAATTAACAAACATCCTGCTAACAGTGTCACCAGAGTAGTGATCATTCCCTGGCTGAAACGATGGACCATCCTTACACTTAGTTCTTCCATACAAAGCTTGAATAAGCACATGACATTTTTATGGTCCCCTTGCTTGAATTCACGTGCTGACAGACCTCTACAAGAAGCAGAACTGAAGTTCTGCCTCAAATCTCTACCTCTGCAAATGGAGAAGAAGCTGTCCTGCTCCTCTCAGCAACTGCAGGAGCAGTGCATTCCAGGTGGCCACGATCCAGACTGCACAGGACCAAAACCCAACGTAAGAACTGCACTGCAGACTCCACAAACCTTCAGTGTATCATACAGAGCCCACGCCTCAGGCTGCTGCACTCCTGAGCAGCCCAACTGCCAGAGCTGCCCTCAAACACTAGCTCACCAGTGCCTCACATTTCAAGAGCTCACTCAGGCATGGATAACTTCTGAGGCCTGGCAGAGGGCAGGAGCAGTTCCAGTTCTCTGGCTAAATGCACAAGCCAGCACAGCCAGGTTTTGTGATCAGCCTAATTTTTCAAAACACTAGAGCCACTTAGAATCACTCTATATTGAAATGAAACTATTACCAATCTCAAAGAAAGGGTTACATCCTTCTGCTGTAGAGAGAGAAAGACTGGAACATCTGAAAAGGCCAGCACCAAGTCAGTAGCAAAATGCAAAGCTCAGCATCAGGTGGCATTTAGGTTTCATGTAAGCTTTTTTGAGGCCTTTTCTGGGGCAGGTTGGAACATTCCTTCCACATACATACAATTAATCTACTGTTAGGGCTTTTGAATCTAATATCCATATAGTTCATTATAATTTAACATACATGTTACAGTAGCACCTTGATTATCATACAACTTCAAACACAAGACATAGTCCCTACTTCATATTGTCTGCAAGGAAATGGTGAACATGGTTTAGATCCTAAAAACAATAAAAACAGAGAAATATGGTTATCTGCTCATGAATAACAAATTTAGTGCATTCATTCTACCCTGAAACCCTTTGTCTTTTTTAAAACATACCACGTAGTTCCCAAATTCAGAGCCATTACCCCCCTTCCCTATCCTCTTAGGGTTGCAAAATAAAAGTACTGTATTAATTGGAACATGACAATTGTTTTCAAATGATAATTGGTATCTTTTTTCTCTAAGTGTGATAAAACCCTCTAAAAGATGCAACTCAGCATCAACAATCTCAGGGAACACTCTACAAACATTAAACCGAGGTACGTTGAGTTCAGAGCCATTTGCTGCTTCACTTCACCCTCAGAGGTGGTGCTGGGGTGGGACCATCTACACTCTGCACCCTCCTCAGCCCTGCCCAGATTCACAGTAAGGAAAGCAACAACAGTGGTGGGAAGAATAACTAAGCAACAGTCATACTTCAGGTTGTCCTCTGTAGAAACTGGAGGGGTTTGTAGGCCAGCCCCACGCCGATGTGGTCCATAGGTGAGCCATGTCAGTCTTCATCCTCTGGAAGCTTCTGCCTCGAGCAGTCAGTGCTTTGTTCAACAAGGCTGGGGGACTGCTAATGTAAGATTAAGTTCTTCTTTCTTCATTCAGCAATGAACCAGATTGCTGCTGTGTCTGTGATTTAATTTTACAATCCTCAGAGGGTTTAAAGAGCTGCTGTCTGAAGCACCTGCTTCTGAAATATTAATGCTTATTTTCCGTTTTCCTTTTTTTTTTTTTTTATACTTTTCTGTTCTCTTTTGCAGTACCGTGGTTCTCCATGCTCCTGATTTTATGTTTTCCTTCAGAGGCAAAAATTACAGTGATCCTGATGCAGTTTGGGCACAGCCACAAATAGTTTTGTCTGTCCTTCCTCTGGACGTCTCATAGTTAGAAAAACGTCATTGTGCACACACTTCTCTTGATTTCAGTGGATGAATCCAGTTCATCCATCACGTTAGGCAGTCAAAAAAAACCAACAAAAAACTCAAACAAAACAAAAAAAATTGTCTAAATCCCAAACAGGCATCTTTGGAATCAGTAGTGCAAAATGTCTGCGGATTTCTTTTCCTTGACCTACTGCAATAATCTCTTAATCTTCAAGTCTTTCCTAAAATAGTAGACCTGTAAATTTAAAACGTAAGAACAATGAAAAAAATGCAAAGATAAAGCTGAGTTGGTTTTGTGGGATTTTTTTTTTTGGTTTGCTTGCCTTTTTAACTCACTCTTTTCAGATTCTCACTTACACCAAACCATTTTCTAAGAGGTGTAAACTGTAGGGAGATCCCGTTAGCCCAGGGCATTTTCCATCTACACCAGGCCCCTTTTGCATGGGTGCAGCACTGTACAAATGCACAAGTGGAGGGTATACTTCAAAGGGTGGATAATTTGAGGTTATGATTAGCTTCTACCAGTGCAGCCTCAGCTCTGTAGATTAGTCATAAATGGAAAGCCCTCCATCAGAGGTCACGTTTTAAATGCCAGCACTTCACAAGCTTGGACTATCAGAGATGGAGCTACTTTAGAAATAAGCTGATAAAATGAGGGCTTACCTTAAGGATTTCCACCTGTCTTTTTCTGTCTGGTTTTCTGGACTTTCACTTTCATAGGAAGCCAGATACAAACCTGGAAGGTAAATATGTGTTATTCCAACAGTAACCCTTTATCTCTCTACATTCTTGTGTGTCCTATATTGTACCACACAGCAGGAGACACTTTAAAACTTCATGGCCCACCAGGGAGGTGGTAATCAGTAGGACACTGGTGTTCAGCTCACTTATCTGCTTTTGGAAAGCTGTTAGGTTAATTCTGATGGAACAGCAAAGGAGCCAAGAGTTAAAATGTGTTATCATGACCTCCTTATAACAATGCAAGGGAGTTAAATGGTCTCTGGTTTTGCATATGGAAATTTGGGCCTATTTACTTCATCACAGCACTGCCACTGAAGTGTTACATGAACACTAAAAAAAGGAGATGGAGAGAGCTGACAGCTAAAGAAATAAACATCTTAAAATTAAGGACATTCCCATCACTTAACACAGCTTTATCTGCCTCAGTCTTTTTAAAGCTTGTGCCCTCACAGTATCTTAAATGGATACAGAACACCCTCAAGGTAAGCATGAGTTACAGAAACCAGAGAAGGAACACGGCAGAAGAAAATAAACACATCTTTTTTCCCCTGTGAAACTTGGCACTGTGGGATGCATGTTATGACACCAAAATGTGTCTAGGCTGCAGAGTCTCCTCTGCAAAAGCTGTGCATTAGTGTCCTACTGTCTTCACAGATTTTTGTTTAAGGAGGATGCGATTTGTGTTCACACACTTTGTTTAGTGATGCTTTGTCCTCTAATGCTGGAACCACTTCAACTGCATTTTAATACTCAGATGTTGGCTCATGCTGTGAGCAGCCCAGTACAGCTGTGTTTCACATACCACTGCTGCATGTCTCTAATATATCCTCCCACCTTTTACTCAGGGTGGGTCTTTCTGCTCTGCACTTCCCCTGGGTAACAGGGGGGTCATCTGCAGCTTCTGCCAAGGGCATCTTGTAAGAGCAGTGTGAATATAGAGGAGGGCATGAGAGAGAAAATCTGCCAACAGTTAGTGGGTTGAGATCACCCTTTTTTACTTCAGCAGCCTGAAAACTGTGCTTTTAACCCTCACTCACTTTCTATCCCTTTGGAGCCTAAAACCAGAACCAATGCCTCCATCCTATCTCCTTTTGATATGTACTACTGCCATTAATTAGTCTATTTAGGCAGTCTCTCAGCATTTAGGCAGGATTTTTGAAGCAGTATTTTGTGTTCTGAAGTAGTCTGTGAAATAAAAACTATCTAGTCTGGTTAACTTGGATTCGTACAGAAAACTGCCTGTAGAATCAAGAAGAAATAAACCCCAGTATGGCTTTTGGGAATATAGCTATGGGCAATTCTGTGTGACAAAGAGGCAAGTGACACAAGCCAACATGAAATGACACAGTCTGACATGCTGGATAGCAAATGGAAGAGGGCAGGGGAGTATAAAAAGACAATCAGAGAAATCATTTCAGAACAGTGCTGCCATAGCTACAGCTTAAATGAATGACAAGAAAAGATTTTCTTAAAAATTCTCTTCTGTAGATAACATTTTCCTTTGCTGTAGTGGAGGAGGTCAGATGGACTACCAGTGCCCTGGGCTGTGCTCACTGAAGAGCTGACAGTGTTGGTTTGTGGAAGAGATTAGTTCTGGCTCCATCAATCACAGAATGGGTGGCCAAGGGACAGCTGACATTCACACAAGTCCACAGCACGGTTGTGTGGCCTCTTTTTGAAAGAAAGAGTAAATGCCTTGTGGGCAAGAGGGAAGCAATCAGGCAGCAGCTTCAGGAGCTAGAAGGCTGTATTTGCAAAAACGTGTTGACAGACTGGGGATAAGTGGGCTGTGTGACAGCAGAGCTACAGAAAACTGGGACTGGTCAGTGTGAGAGATCACCAAAGCATGGATTGAGGTCTTAATTAGTAGTGATGAAGAGACATTTGCAGTGAATAGAGATTACATAGAGTCTTACCATCTTCAGTAAAAATGGGAGCAGTATGCAAGTAGTGAATAATGTTGGGATCTTGTTCAAAGGGGCATTCCACTTGCTTCCATGTTATAAATTCTCCTACTTGCTTCGCCAGTTCCAGAAATTTCTGTAAACATAAAACCATTCCACTCAGATACAGTAAGATACTCTCATTAAACCACAGCCAAGCAGAAGACTGAGATCCAGGATCCCTCGTGCCAACCACAAGGACAGGAGGAGAAAAGAGCCCTGTATGTTTTAGATGGGTATGTTTTCACAGTTCATTTACAGGGGAGAGAGAGGAAATGGTGAGCTATGTTTCTTCTTACAAGCTGTCTCACTTTGTACTTCAAGTGAAATGTATCCACCAACAGAGGTATGGGTTACTCCTATGTACTTAAGAAGAGAGGACAAACTTTGATGGAACAGGAGGGCACATAATTAGATATAAATTACATGAAGTGGAGTGACTCCAGCACCCCACAACTCCTCAGGGCTTCTAATGGTTCTGCTCTAATTTAAGGTGATGCCAGGCTCAGTGTTTTATGCATTACTCACTATCTCACAATGCCAATAACTGAAGGAGAGATTTAATGCAATCAAAGTGATGCTGAAGAAATCCTTCTACTGCTTTCAATAGAAATTCTTCTGTTTAAAACCTACAGGCTGGAGAGAACTCATCTGAATCCTTACATTAGTGGCATGACATTTACCTCAGGGACACAGTGACTCTGTGAACAGGGCGTATACACCTACAGAGTCTGTGTACAGACCCTACCTGTCATTCTGCTTGTATTCTAATTTTTCTTTAATGACCACTGTGTCTTACTTTGCCAAAGCTCTTGATTGAAATTGAGAAAGGGCTAGAAAGGCAAATAAAGTACAAAGCATTTTATAGTGACTTATGTGTCTACGTAAGAAAAATAGTTTTCCATGTTTTCTGGAAAAACCATCTTCCTCTCCAAACCCTAAGTATAGTCATTTACACTGCTGACACTGTCTTTCTAGCAGCCAACCAACATCAAGCCAGTCAGGATGTTTATATAAAATACACATATTAATTATTTAAAAAAAACCCAAAACATTCTGGGATTGGTTCACACAGTCACTTGAGATCACTCAGTCTGGCATATTCAGGCTTTGCTGGCCTGTGCTGAAATTGCAGGCAAAAGGTCTCAGATGGTGCTATCAGAATGGGACAGACACAAACATTCTTCAGATCTTACTTCAAAGTTGACGTGTCCATTTGGAAGGCGATTAGCACATCCTTCATTCAAAAAATAAATGTCTTTGATCAACAGGCTGAAGAAGGGGATCACAATCTGTGAAGAGAAATGACATCACTGTTATCTTTGCAGTTCAGTATTTTCTCTGCATGAAAGGAGAACTCAATCAGGAGAGAGGAGAAAAAAAAATATTAACTTTACAGTGTGCTAGACACTTAAAAGCAGTACAGTGAGAGGCAAGCAGAAGGGCAGTGGGTACAGAGACACCTCCAGCCACGAGCAGAACATACACTGAAATAAATGGGGACTGAACCCAGTCTTCACTGAGCAGAATAACCCGACTAAGAAAATGCTAATAACCCAGTTTATTATCGACAGCATCACTGTTTGATGACAAGGTCAGGCAGCAAAGTGCAAACCAGCAGAACTCTTCCATTTTCTGTTGGGTCTTTGTAAGCAAAGATGTTGAACACATGAGTTGAGCAAAATCCAGTAATGTCCCTGAACAAAGGACAACAGAGTAAAATTTGATGACCAAGGACTTGTCTACAAACAGTTAATGGAGCTGCTTCATTTTCAACAGCTCCATGCACAGCTACCTCTCCAGGCATATAATTTCCTGCCTGATGCCTGATTAGTCCTACCTGCTTCTCCAAATTAACCTGCAGACATTAGGATTAAAAACACTAAGTTAGCTGACAGGAAACTGCCAACAGTAGCCAGGGAGATCATTGTAGCTCTCCAAATAAGCCCTGGCATCATCCAGACCAAAGTGGCATAAGCCTTCTCTCCAACCCATCTGAGTCAGGCCATCATTTGCTATAGAAAAGGTCTACTGCTAAGTGAAGACTCTTAAAATCAATGGAGTTACACCAGGCATAAACTGATGCCAGATGTTCTGCAGCAGAAAGCAGCAACAGCACTCCTGAAGCACATCACTTCAGCAGAGCCCCAGAGAGCAGCAGCCTCTCCCCGAGTCCTCTCATGCCTCAGCTTGAAGGGCCAAGGAAGGAAACACAAAGGACCAGTCCATGACAAAGGTGACTCCCAGGGCTCTGGCATTCAATAGTCAGCTCTGAGTCCACCCACCCCTCCAGCACTGGCACTGGGATAGGGAAGGGCCACCTGGAGAGTTTGAGCTGTGAGGTCAGCAGCCACCTCTGTGAGCATTTTTCCAAGGCAGCAACACCTGTCTTTTAAGCTACTAAATATAAACTTAATCACCACAAACTTTGAGGAAAGCCCTTTCCTTTAGGTGGTGTCCAAATGCTTCCACCATTCTATTTGTACATTAAGTGAACTGTAGCTTGTTATGTGTGCAGCAAAGTTGAAGTGCCTTCATGACATGCAAGAGCAGGCACGGGAGCAATCCTTTAGTTAAGTCTTTAATGCTGTACTGTTACTCTCTCTCATGCTGCACATCAGCTGTGACAGGACCTGAAATGGAGCTAGAACAGGACTGGCAGCTGTTCCTTTCCAGCCTACAGCCTGCACGAGGCAACAGGGAATGCGAGCAGGTCATAGATGTGAAAGCACTTACTGAGGCAAGGAATCTACAGGCCACTACCAACCCTTGCTGGGAAAGTGGAAGCCAATTTCTGTTTCAGCTAAAATACCATGTGCAGTAAACTGCTAAAGATCTGCATCTCTGCTGGCTTTTCTTATGGGACAGCTACAGATAAACTCTGTAATGTCAGTGCAATAGCCTTAAAAAGCCTGGACTGACACTCCAAGATCCACTGGCATTATCCCAACGCATCCCACTGATACAACAGAGGAATGGAAACAAGCACAGCCTAACCCCCCAAATGCTGAGCCCTCCTATCAGGGTGAGGTGGAGCAATTCCTACTCAAACTGGGCTGTGTGTGTTTCAGGATTCATTTCTATGTCATCCAAACGAGATCAATCAACCTGAGTTAAAGAACACAGCCCATTACCACGATTCATTCTACATGGTTTGTTTTCCACCAAAAATGATGACTACCCTGTAACTAGTGTGGTCTTACAAGGTGAAAAGATGCAGAGAGCTTGGAGCCAGACACTGATCCCCAGCTAGGAATTACTGCCAGGTTCTGTCTACATAATTTCTGCAGGCAGATGTGAGGTTGTTCTGCCTCGCTCCACACTGCCTGGGGGCTGGGTGACCATCACCAGTGGTGCTAAATGCAGAAGAAAGGCCTTGCTGAGAGGGAAGGTGCACGACGTGGGCTCTGTGCCATGCTAACACAGCCACCACTCAGCCCAGAGCACGAGCAGGGCTCATCTGCATCCAGCAGGCCTCAAAGACACACCCTAGGATACCAATTCTCTACACATTTCCAGACTTCTGTCTTTGAGTCACCAAAATGTGATTTCCCTAATAAAAATATCTTACCCTTTATGTTTTGTTTTCCAAATTTCTGTAGCAACAGACGTGGCTCTAGCTACGCTCTAACGCTGGCTTCAATCCCAGCACTTTGCTAGCACAAAATCTGGGTGAGTGCCAGAACCTCGTATTTCACTCCCTTCTGATTCCCCCTCCCTGGGCCATCCAACCCACCCACACGCTGAAGGACAATTGCCTCCTGCAGAAAGAAGAGAGCTAATGAGACCAGACATGTTCTTCTTCCATAGTGCAGGAGGGCAACAGCACACAGGACTGCACTGCACGTCCTCCTGACATTTCAAAGCCACAGACATGTCATTAGAGGGGTTTCCCAGTGGAATGACTTAATTTTGGAGGTGGCATGTGGTCAGCTGAGTGCATAAATAAAACCAGACTTAGCTGCTAACAACTACACAGCCCCCTCCCCAAATTCTGCGTGAACCATCACTCCATTGCCAGTTCTCTCACCCTGCACTTTGGCAGGTTTATTTTTGCTGCTGTGTTGCACCTAGGGGTCTAGAGAACAAGTCTTAGCAGAGCAGCTGAGGGACCTGGGGTGGTTTAGTCTGGAGAAGAGGAGGCTGAGGACAGACCTCATCCATCCCTACAACTCCCTGACAGGAGGCTGTAGCAAGGTGAATGTTGGTCTCTTCTCCCAAGGAACAAGTGACAGGACAAGAGGAAACAGCCTCAAACTGTGCCAGGGGAGGTTTCGGTTGGGCATCAGGAAAAATGTCTTCACAGAAGGGGTTGTAAAGTCCTGGAACAGGCTGCCCAGGGAAGTGGTGGAGTTACCAGAATTTTCTTCAGAGTGAGCTTTGCTACAGGTTTGCCGAGTAACAACACAACATTTTCTGTCAGAAAAGTGGTTGTGCTCTTTCAATTTTATTCAAAAATCATTACAACAAATAACTGATAAACTTGCTTATAAAAAGAAACAAAATTCCTTAATTCCTGCAGCAAGAATGACCTGATGTGCTGTGTCTGACAGTGTAAAGTGCCCTGCGTGAGTCGCTACCAAATCACACTCTTGAGCCTTCTCTTGAACTGTTATCCACACAAGGGAAACAGAATATGGGCTTTTTCTTATGTAAAATAGATTCCTTTCAATCTAATAACCCCTCCACCCTCAGCCAGCTAGGGGCAGAGATAGGACAGAGATTGCTGACTTCCACAGGTAATTAAGTCAAATAATAAAGCAACTGGTTTGAATATATCGTTGCAGAAGAACTGAACTGCAGAAGCATCTCAGACTGACAGGTTCTTGCTGTGGTGTGTGAGACTTAAAGAATTTCTCTGCCAGGCACAAACATTCAAAGCCATCATCTCTTCTCTGCACAGAGAAGTGCTTTTCAGAACAACTCAGCACACCCTCATTGCAGCAGAGTCAGCCTGCCCCCAGAAGCTGATCCCATTTCACTGCAAATGCTGTGAGGTTCCATTAGCCTCAGCAGATTTGCATCAAATTCACAGGGATGTGAGATTAGCATCTGGCCTGGCTCCTCTACTGAATGAATACTAAATTCCATATTATGTTTCCTCATGCAGTATCTACTTTACCTTAGCCATGCTTTGCACAGATATTACCTATTTATGACTGTGTGCAATTGCAACGTTAAAAACAAATCCTCTTTCATAAACCAACAACAAAAAAAGAGAATTTAATAGAGAAATAAGAAAATTAACAGGAAACATAGTGCACAGAACAGGAGGATCTTGTCAATCTGATTTTTGCAGCATCACTGATATCTCAGAAAGCTGCACATCTGTCATCAACACTGATAAAATACTTCAGTTCTTGCTCATCCAGATGGCAGCAACAACCAAATGAAATGAAAATTCACAAGGACAGAATTTCACCTCAAATTTGTTGCAAGGGATTCAGACCAGTCATCTTTGGAGGACTTGTGGTGAGCTATCTTTCCCCCCTGTAAATGGAGGACACTCATCTCTGGTGCTGTGCCCTTTGCTCTCTGTCTCCAATCACACACTACACACCAGGGGCTTGTCTGCACAGAGGCTGGGCTGGCACAGCTGGAACAAAAGCACAGCTCCACCTGGGCCTGCCTGGCTGGTGCCCCACAACAAATAAATGTAACTTTAATCTGGAATACCTGTTCCACCAGGTTTGGCCATCTAAACAGTGTGAATTTTCCAGGGATATAGAGATGCTTGCAAGAAAGTCCTCCAGGCTGTGTGCCCTGCATGCTTTAGCTCTCCAGTATCTGACAGCAAGTCCACAAAAGCCCTGTGATGTGTTTCAGACTCCTTTCAGCCAGGGATTTCCATTTCCATTGGCCTTCAGCAGTGCACGAGCCTTGCACTGGTGACCCATGGAAGGGAGGAGAGCACCTGCATCAAGCCTTTGAGCCCCTGACTCTCAGCAGCAGGGCACAGCACCCCTGGAGATGAACGGGACGTGGTCACACCCACCTTCTCCCTGTTGCTGTGGGCGGTGAGGGATCTGTGAGCAGCCCCCCGCAAGGCTGTCCTGTAGTTATAGAAGTTACCAGTAGGATCCATCTGGTGCTAGATACACAAAAGAAGACACGTCGGTTAGAAAGAGACCTGGGTCCTCTGAAGAGGATTTTTCCCTCAGTTGTAGCAAACCCTGAAGAGAGCCTAGCCTACATCTTCAAGAATCCACGTACACACAAAGCCCCATGAACCCAAGATACAGTGAGAGATCTGCAGATCATGGCTGTTTGGACCTTTGATTTTTTAGTAACAGCTTCCTGAGGTTTTATCTGAAAAATAAGGTCTACGCATTTCATATCTGCCAAATCCTGGTACTCTTAATGCAAAAAACAACCTTAGGCCTTGCTCACTCAATGTCCAAGGCATAACTCTGGAGCTTTACACTCAGCATGACCAAACAAGACTGACATCAGTGGAAGCTCTATGGCTTGCATATAGTCTCTTCCCCCCACCTCCTAATTATTTGAGTGCTCTTATCCCCCTCTATATACCAGCAGCTTCACAACTTCCTCACTGCACCTGGGAAACTTCACCCAGAATCTGCCTGTGAAACTTGCCTGCAAACATCTCATACCTGCATAACAATGTGAAAACTCACAAACAAAAAATCCAGAATATAATTCAAGCAGTCTATCAGCACAATTTTTATTATTATTATTTTTTTTACCTCAAGAATGAAAAATTTGGCTGTTTTCACTTTTGACCAAGTCTTCTTTAGCCTGGAAACTGGACTCATGTTCATTCCAGCTGTAAGTGAGAAAGAAAAGAGCCATGAATCAGAGTCAGGTTTCCTTTCTCACATGTGACAGGAGATGGAGAGACCTGGTTAGAAGCTGTACTTACAAATGATTGCCATCAGTGAGTTAAAATTCCCTATGTTAAAGCACTCTCGGGCAACGTCGATGAAGAATTCGATGACTTGTGCTCGCTGCTTCTTTTTTGCAGGCTGCAGATTAAAATAAATGAGTGTCTGTTGAAGCATATGCAGAATTGGAGGGCATTTGTTCCAGACAGAGCACAGGCCCGTGCACAGCTCGGGCCATCTGCTATCAAGTCACTAGCCCTAATTCTGTTCAACAGTCCGGTGAGTGCTGGTGACTGGCAGCCTCTAGAATCACAGCTTTCATTGCAGTGGCACAGGAGAAATTCCCAGCAATTCCCAGGAATTGGAACAGACAGCCCTGAGCAGTGCCCCAGCTCCCTGCTGGCCTCCATCAAGTCAGTGGGCACATCAGCACAGACTTTGCTAAGGGCAGGATTTCACACCCATGTAGCAGCAGAGTCTTTGTCCCAGAAAGACTTTGTTTCACTGCATTGATCTCCTTCCCCTCTTCCAGCCCTTTCAGCAATATGACCAGACCAAATGGCAGCTCACACTTTAAAGACACATTTTAACTGGACTGGATTCACCTCACCTTTTCCAAAGATGCTCTTCAAATAGTCATGCTTTTGAGTCACAGGCTATCTAGGCTGTTTTTACTACTATTTCTCCCCTCCACACTCTTTTGAAAGGAGAAAACATTCATTTCATTTTGATGAGGCTAGGTTAAACAACCTAAAAAAGACTACCAAGTTAAAAAACCCCCTAGTCACAGGTATAGTAATGGGCAGCAGGACAAAGAGCCGTGCAATGGGAATTCACAAGCACAACAGAGCTTCAGGATGACAGATAACAAATATTGCTCCACTAGAATATTTTCCAGCTGAAATCTCCCAGGTTAATTCAAGGCATTTTTTCCTCTCTTTTTCCCTGCAGGGTTCATTATTCCACACTGTGCTCCCACTACATCAAGAGAACAGCGTCTCCCCTGTGTGTCACCAGCTCTGCTTTGCAATATGTTTGTCATTTCTCAGGTTGCTTCTGCGAGTGCAGTATTACTGAAACTCACTGTCAGAGGCTTAGCTAGGTCATAAGAAATCCCTGGGTTTGCTTATTAATGTACAACCTCAGACTGGCACTTCAAGCCCACCGTGCAGCAGCCCACTTGCTTTTCACTTACCATGCAAATTTCTGTTGCTACAAGATAGCAGAGCCTGTTGAACCATTTCACATAGGCCTCAAGGTTACTCGTCTTCTTCTGCTCACTGAAACAAGACTGGGGAGAAAAAAGGCACAGAAAGCCATATAACTGTGTTTCATTTAGCTGCCTGGTCGCCAAGATAAACGCTACACAAAGGTAATTGTTGGCCACACCTCCCTCATGCACGTGGAGGACTGTGTGTTAAGGGTTCTGTTCAAACAGCCAAGGAGTAGGTGGGTGGCTGGCAGATGCCCAGGGTCTAGCTGAGTGTGTCACACTGCACACTTCACACCAGTGTGGAGAAAACAGCCCCATTTTGCCTGCAGCAAGTGTGCAGACACAGCCTGCACCAACCCTTGTTCATGGGGATGTTAACAGCCTGGGCACTGCAGGGTTCAGGCAGCAACAAGAGCATGCAGGAGCAGTAAGAGAAGTGCAGTCTTCTACAGCACACTCAGTCTGTAAGGGTAGGAGCCAATACAAGAAGCACATTGTCCACTTTTTTATATGAAACTTAACAGAAATTCCCACAACTGATCCAGGCTGTGGGAGCAGATACTTGGCTGAACTCTCCCAGCAACTCTGCCATCCACAGATAACTTGACTTCAGTGGAGTGAGAGGGAAGTTCACACAGACTGAAGATTTGACTTGGGATTATAAGAATTGATGTCCTTTTCCCAGCCCTAAATTCTTTGACTGTCCATCTAGGACACACTGCTCTCTTGAGTTCACATAATTCATTTGAACATTCATTAACATCCACTAGAGGGTATCAGAGGATACTGATTTTTTTTGTTTTATTAAGATGACCATTTCCCAGAACTACCACAAATGCCACTAAGAAGAAAAACAACAATGCAGAAACACAGATCCATGTCAGTGGGATTACCCATGTTATGCAAGTGAAACAAGTGACTAAACCCCCTTAAGAAATGGGGCTTAGCATGATTGCCAAGGTAATTCAAAGTAAGAAATCATTAACCTGTGATTCTGTACACAGGCATGTTTAGAAACAGAGCTCAGAGTACCACGCTACAAAGCACACCTTAACAAGCTGGAAATTCCTAACCACTTTATGGGGAGACCATATAATTAAATAATAGATATTAAAACTGTCTCAAAACATCATCAAAAGTAAATGTCAGCAAGCAGCCTGTAAATATCAAACTCAAAGCAGCCCCTGTCTACCCACAGCAGTTCCTTTTCATGTGCTCTGTGGGATTTCTTGTTCCCTGCCACAGCAAATGTAGGTTTGGTTCTGAATATGGTATTTCCATCTCCACACTGCTGTCCTGTGCCAGGGCACAAGAGCCACAGTCAATACAACACCACTTGTGAAAAATGTGCAGCAGTTCAAGTTGAAACAGACTGCTTTTAAAGGGCAAGCTTTATAAATGGCAACAATTCTCAGCACCTCCTCACTATCTCCCATCTGCACCTCAAAGGGCTCAACAAACATGCATAAGAGAAGCCTTTTGAAGCCCTCGTGTGAGAAAGATGCTAAATATGATCTCCAGCTGGAGGAGATTCAGAGCAGAGCCAGTCCCTGTGGATGGCAGGGTGCTCTCCATGGGGCAGGGAATGATACATCACCCCACATAAGGTCTGTGGTGCTATGTGCAGCCTTCTGCCAGGTCCCACACCATCCCTTGGCTACCCCTTAGCTATACACTAGTGGATACTCTTCTAAACCATTGCTGGGACCTCTGGTCAGCCCAGGCAAAGGGTGGAGAAAAGTTCCACACTACTTCTGCTTCCATCAGTCTTGCTGACTCAAAGCCCAGCAATCTGTTAGTGCCACGACTTGTGTGAAAATGTGGTGGCAGTTTTGCTTTAGCTGAGTAGATCCTGCTGGGGGAGGGTGCTGCTGTGATGTCAGAAGGCAATGCAGGGGTGCCTTCTGCTTCCCTCTGTTACTGTGCACTTGTCTGAAGTCACAGAACTGTACCTGGGCAGCACCTCAGGGTCCAGATTTGCATTTGAAGAACAAGCATAACTGTCAAAGAGCTTGTCATAATCCAGTAAGCTGATTTGCTCACATTCCCCATCCTACCATTATTTTCAGGCTCTCTGACATCCATTCTAATCCTTCCTGTCCACCTTAGCTGATGTTTCCTTACGTTTACTTGGTAACCTCAGTTTCTCCTCATCTCTCTGGGGCATTCTGTGCTGGCCCTTCATCTGAAATCTTACTCACCACTACAGCTGCCATGTGTCCATTAGTTCAGTCCTGAACATTTCCTTCTCCCCCTCTGTGCCTTTATGCAGTTTGATTTCACTCAGTGCTGCCTACCTCCCTCTCTTCCAAAATTCACTCAAATTTAGTGCCCTCATTTGATCTCTTTCATTTCAATTCGATAATGACAACTGTTCTTTTCCAGTCTTGTCCCTCACGTTTGCAGCAGGTTGCTGCAATCTCGCCGTGGCTGGTTTGATATTTCATGTTCCTGACACATCTTTGCTACATTGGGCTTCCCTCCTAAAGGATGTGACCAACACTCAGAATACTCAAAACACCAGCTCTGCCCTCTCCCTGAAATGAACTGTAGTATCTCCATACACCCAAAAAGAGAAGGAAAGAGCCCAGAGTTGCACTTTTTATTCCTCCATCTATCTATCCATCCATTTTTTCACCACTACAAGCTATTCTGGTGCTCTTTGGGCAGCACTATAAACAGAGGTCTTCCTGTTACGTTCTCCCAATGATGAAATTTTGCCATTGATGTATGATCCCAGTGGGAGCCCAGATGCCACTCAGAGGAAGAATTTTCCACCCTGTTTCTTTTCTGTCAGTTTGTGAAGTCTCTGACTCTCCCTCTCCAGCTAGGACTTTTGTTTCTTTATTGAAGTCCTCACTGAAACATTGCTCTAAACCCCACTGGAATCAGTGGAAAGACTCCAACTGGCTTCCACAGACTTTGGATGAAGCCCTGATCAGGCACTTGGTTCCCTGCAGTGCTCTGGGCTGAGAGCTATTGTGTAGACAGAGAAGAAGCTGTTGATTCATGACGCACTGACTCATTACTGTGGTGTCTGGGCAAACACTCTGGGCATGACATCACATCACAGCCTCCAACACTGGGAACAGACATTCCCTGGTTGTCCCCAGCCACAAGCCATCTGCCCTGGTCAGAGCAGGTTAGGCAGAGCAAGCCAGAAAGCAGAACATCAAGTGTTGCCCAGTCTCAGGCTGGGACACACCAGGAATGGCAATGACCTGCCAGCATGAGCTCTACCAACAGGTCCCATCCTTGCTGTGAGAACACAGGTCATCACTTGGCCAGGCCACGGTCAACCCCAGGCCCTGCTTTTATGGATCTCATCACAGCAGTTCATCTAGAACAAACAGTTATCACAAGAAACACTTTGCATGCAAAAAACCCTACCTTGGTGCCATCCAGAGGGTCTTTATGTACAAATGCCTGCACGAACTCCTCAGGTCCAATGTGGCTTAGCCGCTCCTGTGAGAGGGAGGGAAAAAGAGAGAAAGGAGGAAATCAGAAAGCACCCCAGAATCTCTCCTGTTTCTCTTGGTAAGGCATCCCCAGTATCTGTCAGCTCTGAATGCTGTTACTGAACTGGCAGACAGCCAGCTAGCACCAGACATTACAATGCAGAAGAACAATCAGAGTTATTTCAGCAGAAAGAAGAAAACGAGAATAAATACATCCCATTACTGACAAGCCACAGTAAAAGCCCTCTCCACTGTGCAGAGAGAAAGGTGCTGGATGCACAGGGCCCCATCTGGGAGCCAGCAGACCTCAGTTCTGTGCTTGGTGCTGCCACAGCCCTGCTGTGGTCCAGCGTTCCTCACCAGCCCTCTTTCCCAGCTGCTAGAGTGGCAGCAGTGCTGAGCTCTGGTAACCATAGCAATCTGTTGCTCATCTGCACACACAGGCTCAGAACCCACCTCCCTAGCCAGGGAGGCTCAGGTGATGCCCTGGGGTGGTGGCTCTGTGCCACTGGGGAAGGGAGTCACTGGGGATGCAATTCCTTCTTTAAAGGCATTGCTTACACTGCAGAGCTCCCAGGCATGAAGCAACACAAAAGTAACTAAAGCCTCCAAACCTCAGGAAAAGACTGGCCATCCCCACCAGCTCCTCAGCAAACCTGCCAGTTCCAGCCACTGGCCTTCATAATAACAGGCTTTCCACTTTCCTTACACATGTTTATTAGAAAAAGATATTTTCAGGAGGTTGTAGGTCACAAAGGTCTTTCAGAGGAGACATTTTGGAATGCTCACAGCCTGAACTTAGGACACTCAAGCAACAATAATATCAATAGTAGTTTTGCTTAAGTGAAAATGTTGTGGGTACACCCTGGCTTCTCATCTTGCCCCTGATGATTGTACAGGACTCTCATTAACAAATAACTGTTATTAATAGCAAATAATTCTTATTAACAAGGAAGCATTAGACAGTTTTAGTCCAGATCAGGTGGTGGATTGGATACAGTAAGCAAAAGAGAAGATAGAGGCCACTGGTTACAATGAAGTGGAACAAAAACCTTGGAGTGCACCAGTTTCAAAAGTGCAGAGGTGCCCTGGTTACAGGGAACCTCCCTTTGGAAGACAGTTGTACTGGAGAGGAAGAGGAAAGCAAGAGAAAAGCTCCAGGCAAAAGGACTTCCACTCTCTGGCTTAAGCTATGTAAAGCAGAGAGAGACAAAGGTGCATGTTCTGAAAAGTAACCAAGGTGAGAAGATGATCCTAAATCTGGATTTTCTGAGCTATTCCACTTCCTGACAAATAGAGTATCAGCTGCCTTTGGAATTGTCAAGGCTAATTCCATGGTATTCACTCCAATCCACAGTCCATTTCATCGTTTGTTTTTCCAGCCCTCCTCTCAAGGATGAACACTGTCTACAGGACAGGCAGCAGGGAATCATTACAGCACCAAGAGATCTGCAGATGGCAGCAACGTTTTATCTCCTTCTGTGAACATCCAGGAGGTCTGCACGGAGGACCTGAACCTGGGAGAAGGGTGTGCAACACAACAGTCTGTCCAGTGTCTTGGTACTGCAGCTGGAGAGATTACCATCAAAAGCCTGTCTGAGAGGGGACTGCAGCCCAGCGAGGGGAACAGCGTGACTCCACGTGGGTGGGACCTGCACACCCTTGTGTGTCCATCCACAAAGTCCCAAAGGGAAGAACAAAAAACACCAGACAACTCAGATGCTTTGTGTATCTGTGAGAAGGGATCTGAACTGTTAAAATTTCTTCCAAATTAATACACAGGCCAACAACCAGCCATTTCAATAGCACCTTCAGGCTGTGGTGCTCAGAGCACCTGGCAGAAGTGAGAACCCCTTGATCTCCAGGGTTCCCATTTCACAAATAAGCAAGCTGAAGAAGCGACGTGACCTGCCCCAAGACACACAGGAACACTCTGGTTCTGCAGCTGGCTTCCCAAGCATCCCTTAACCTGTCAAACCCTGCCTCCTGCTGCAGTGCTGATAAAGCACAGGGTGTGCTGCAGCAATGCAGGCGCTTTTCAGTTCTGCCTGGAATACTCAGGAGCTGATGGCTTCAAATAATATCTGTGACTGCAGAAGTTGGGAACCATTCCCACTTACCAGCTCCACGTGTGTCAGCTGCTGAGCCAGAGTGTAAGGGTCACTGCAGACGCTCAGGATTTCTCTCTGAATTGATGGAGGTTTACTTTTAAAGGCAACCAGCTTATCAGAGACAGCAGCACTGATCTTGACGATCCCTTCTTGCCCGTGGCTGAGGGTTGCAAGCTTCTGATTCAGGGTTTGCAAAAGCTGATTCATCTTTTTCCAGTAGGCCTGAAGAGACAGGGAGAGAAGGAAACATAAACCACCCACCAAACTTGACAAAGGAGTGGTTTTATGCTGAATTTTCCCTTCTGCAGAATACTCCTAAGCCAGCAGCAGGTTACCATCTTACTTTCAACAAGCCTAGCCCAGAATAAGCAGTTGGTTTAATTACAGTTCAGTGCTCTGGACCACAGAAACAGGCAGCAGTCCAGAGAAGAGGCAGGCAGGACTGGTGGGTTGGGCTGGCACCAAGACTCACGTATTCCTGCCAACACCAGGATCAGAGGAGAGGTAACGCCACAACAGGAGCTCCTGTGGCTTTCTGGGGCACAGCAGCATTTGGTTCTTCTCCTTTATGTCAGCCACGTGTTGGCTGAGAACTCCCCCTGCTAGTGGTGCCTCACCAACTCTTACTTATTAGGCAGAAGACGTTTTTCTAACTCTATTCTCTCCATCCCTTTGAGCTGAAAGCAGCAGAAGCAAGCTGGTACTTGCTGCCCAGCTAGAGTGGTCTGAGCACTCTGCAGCTTTAAGGACTTAACATCCGAAATGTTAATTGCCACGGAAGGAAGCTCATCCTGTATTCCCGGCACAGCCCTGTGCTCAGCAGCATGATCATCACTAAGTTGCTCAGGTTGTTCTCAGAGCTGAAGCAACTCTTCACAGACAATGAGTGGAGCCCCTGGCCATGAAGGATGGGCAGAAAGAACTGCCTTCGACTCTTCATGGCAGACAGATGGAGCCATCATAAAACTGAGGGAACAAGAACTGGCAGATGGGCTCCAAAGACAAGGATCAACTGGAAATGTCCTTGGGAAAAAGCCTCACACAGAGCACAAGGTGTGCCCTGCTGAAGAAGACAGCTTCATGAGCTTTCCCACCCAGAGAAAGGAGCATCAGGCCTGAGTGCCACGGGTGTCTGCTCAATTTCAAAGAGCACAGTCGCTTGGGAAAAGAGTTTGCAGACTGGTCTACTACCAGCTCCCCTTCCAGCACAAAGACACAGTGGAGAGATCCTCTGGCTGCTCGTAAGTGGAATAACTCCTTATTCCCCATCCAAACAGAATTTAGTAATGTCAAGTTGCCAGTAACATCAGTTTGTAACCTGTCAGTGTGAAACCAGAGCTGGCGAGGAGCCCTCCACTGCTCCATCTGTACCTGCAGCAGAGGGACACCCTGGCACCCCCACGCTGTCCTCACCACCACCATGGGGACTTGGCCGTGCCTTGCCTCCAAGACCAACACACACCTGGGTCACATCCCAGGCTGGAGGCAGCCCAAGGGAAGTCCTGGGAATCACTCCTGAATCCCATGGTCTAGATTCAGCCTTTACCTCCTTCAGAGTTTTGTGAACTGTGGATAGTCTTCAGCGTTAGGCACTGGCAGCACTCATGTTTAGGTGGTCAAGGCACTGGAAGTCAGAGTCAGTGTCTTCTCACCCACACAGGGTCCCATCTGCACACTGGAAGAAGCATCTCTTGCTGCTTCACACTGATGAATAACATGCCTGTGTCTACCCTGTTTCCATCACAGCCTGAGGCTGGAAACTTTTAGAACATCCCAAGTGCTTCAACTTTTGCTGCAACACTTTGTAACTTTCAAACAGCTCTTGCAGCAGAAGGTTTCACACTGCTGAGAGAGCTCTCCTTTCACTCAAGGAAGATGCTCTCTTGAGCTGGGCTGGAACACAGGCCAGACAAGCAAGATGTAGTCAGGCTTTTTTTTCCAAAATATTCCTGGTAAGTCCAAAATGAAGCAAATACCTAGAGGGCAGGAGGGACTTGTCTTGGAAAATGACAGCACATGTTCTCTTTGGAAGCAAATCACATAGGAGGAGTGAAAATTGAATGATGAAGATGTAAAAATAAATAACTGAAATATTTTTTAGAAAATTAACCCCCCCATTCTTTCAGTTTTAATCTGTTCTTGATATATACTAGCTCCAAGGAAGAGAGACTACTGGCCTTCTTCATGTAAATCCTCACTCAAACAGATGGACACACTTTTGATTCACAAAGACTGTCCTGGACCCGATCTACTGACCACCATCTAAATATTTCTCTGCTGTACATCCAGGTGTGTTTGCAAATCTCAGCACAGCTTGCGAGGCTCGATGAATAGAATGTTATTTTTTACTGGAAATTCAAGTAGCAACATACTTGGTATTTTGTGAAGTTATTTTGTAAACAGGGGAATTCATTTTAGTGGGGGATGGGCACAGCTCTGAAATCCAAGTTTTCTACCAAGCATAAAAACATTTGGCTGAAAAGCTTTTAGCTGAAAACCAGAGTTCTCTTTCAAAAAGGAGTTTGGATGAGAAATCTTGGACCAGCCATGTCTGTACAGTATCAAATTCTTCATTGTTTGGATGAAAAGCCAAAAAGCAGCATAAAATTCCTTGAAAGACACACGTATTAGCCAGTCTTCCAATAAATCCTGATCAAGAGATCTAGTTTCATCTAGTTTTGTAGGGAATACATTAAAAAAAATACAGATACAGACAACAGCAAACAAAGGCTCAGGTAAGCCAACCACCTAATTAAGAATGAAATAAATGAGACACTTAATGGACACACACAGAAAAAGAATGACTCAAATTAGAGCTCTTGAAGAGATTCACTGAAACTGAAAACCAGTTGGGTGCACCCTTGCCTAGAAAGCTTTGTTGTGTGTGTTGGGGGAGAAAAAAGAATTAAATCCTGCTTTTGCTCTTTTAGAGCATTTCCTCCCTTCTTTAAACTACGTTCAGTAAGTGAAAACAACATTGTTCATTACCTTCAACACGCTGGTAATTATCTCACCACAAAGTGACCCCCCGTTGCACAGGGGCTGCATGCTGGACTCACTTCACCACCACATTAACAGTCAAAAGAAGCTACTACTGTTTAATATTTAAAGAAAATGTTTCGTTCTTAACTGGGAAAGTTCCTCTGAAGACTTCAGGCCTCAGCAGGTGGCTTAGAAGCTTAAATTTTAATTAAAATTTTTGACTCTAAATGCAAATCACAGCACTTACTAAGAAATGCTTCTCAGCATGGACACCTTTACAAGCACATCACAGAGCCTTTTGAAAGTGGACTCTACAAAGGACAGGAGCACACACTGCAGGGGAAAATCCTGCACTGACCTACATGGACAAGATGACCTCACAAATCTTTCAATCTTTAATTTCTATGAGTCACAACGGGAACAACTTTCTTCCAAACAGCCAATGGGCACAACCACTCTTTTGTGCTCTCCCTTAAAAAAGGAAATTTGTAGGATATGAGCTGTTTCTTAAATTAATTATTGATTTTGCTCAGGCATAATGACTTGCAATTACAGTGCCTAATAATATCTGAAAAACAATGATTTGAATCTAATCTAGTCTGAGGCCCCCCAGGGCACCCAGAAGTGCTGGTCCACAGCTATGCACGTTCCAGAGCAAAGGTGTGTGCAGTGCTTGCTCAGGTTAGGCAAAGAAGCTATTGTTTTGTATGCAAAAAGTTATTTTTAGCACTTTTGGCTCTTACCAGGACAGCTCCTGCTTTTAAAGAACACCCACAAAGTCTCTGCTCTCTGCCCTTTGGCGGGTTGCTTCCTTCCTGTGGACATGATTTTGGTGGGTCTGTATGGGTGTCTCACTTCAGGTGCTGAAGGCACCTTTCTTGGTGGTTGGTAGGAGCAAGTTCTTTGCCTGTTCCCCTTTAGGGAGAGGTTTTACTGCTCTGGTCAATGGAACTGAGGCCACCATGTCTCTTTCTGAAAGTCCTTTGTGTTTCCTTCACCTCCATCAAAGTGTCACACAGCTTCCCCTTCCCACCCCTTCTCTCCCATGGGCTGGCCAGCCCAGCCATGCCATCCTACAGCTACTCAAAAGTGCCAGCCGTGGTGTCAGCCCAGCCCAAGAGCATCTGTTTCCATTTCTCTCATATTTCATGTGGGTAGGAGGGTCCAACTTAATTTTCATTGTGCTGCAACCCTCCTAGTTTCTCCTCTCCTCTTTCCTACCCTCTCTTCCTCAACCTTATGGGTATATGCTTTTTGTTCTACTGAACTGCACCCATCTGTGGCCTGAAACCAGCCCTTGATGTAGCCAATGGAACTGAATTTTTCCACATCCCATGGTTAACCTAGAAGTAATTAGAGACTCTTTACGTATTATTTGCTCTTATCCTTATTATTCTTATGGACTTTGTGGTATTTTTTAATGTTTCTGAATTAATTTATGGGGTTTACCCACCTGAATTGGCAAGCAGGTCTCCCAGAGACTCCACTCACTGTGTCCTGCTCTGCCACACACATGGCTCACACATTTTGAACACCAAGAGCATACAGCCATCTAGACTGAGTCTCTGCAGGCCACACACCGCTGCATTCTGCCACTTTCATCTTCCCAGAGAAGCTACATGCCCACGAATATTTGTATGTTCTTTAAATGTAAGAGTATTTATTTAAATGCAATAGAGTTTGCAGTGACGTGGATGTCATAGAATCCTTTAGGTTGGAAGGGACCTCCAAGATCATCAAGTCCAACCATTGAGCCATTAGTCGGTCTCTTCTTCCAAGTAACAAGCAATAGAACAAGAATAAACAGCCTCAAATTGTCCCAGGGGAGGTTTAGTTCAGATATCAGGAAAAAATCCTTCCCTGAAAGGGTTGTCAAACCCCAGCCCAGGCTGCCCAGGGCAGTGGTGGAGTCCCCATTCCTGGAGGGATTTAGAAGATGTGTAGATGTGGTGCTGAGGGATGTGGGTTAGTGATGGACTTGGCTGTGCTGGGGGAACAGTTGGACTTCATGATCTTAAAGGTCTTTTCCAACCTAAACGATTCCAGGTTCTGTGACAGTTCCTTGCTATGTCACCACAGTGTCCAAACAGGCTGGATTCAACAGGAGCTTCCTCAGCTCACAGATCCTGTGAACTTCAATGGGGATTCCAGTGGCATCAAACTGTTGTGTGCCTGCTCACCTCTTGTCTAGGTCCCTGCTTTACACTATCAAGCAGCTCAAGCACAGGGCCTGTGAGCTCTTTCACCCAGGACAGGAAGGAGCAAGCCAAGCCCTCGTCAGAGTCATGAATGAAAAGCTGACAAAATGCAAAGATCATTTAAAAAAACAATTACCAGACTGAAGACATGTAAAGTAAGGAATGGAAAATGAGATTTTGGCACAGGTAATGGAGGACATAAGCAAATGGAGAAAGCGAAACAAGAAAGGACTATAAATGCCCTTAGAGAAAGGAAACCTTCATCAGCTACGTTCAGGCAACTAATGGTCATTTTTAGCTCCCCAGTGCAATCACTTGACCACTGGCTGCTTGCTCCACTCCTCCTTCACTAAACTGCACAGCCTGGAGTGCTCACAGAGCCACTGCTTGGCCAGGATGGTTGGTCTTGAGTCACAGTCCTTCACTCCTCTGCTAGACCATAACATGAGAGATCACAGCTCTGCTGCTGTCTGAACTGTGACCACCACGTTCAGCCCATGCTCTGCCTTCAGATCTTCCATCTGCAAAATGGCAACGTTCTTATCTTACAATTCCATGTGCAATGGATAAATTCCACTCCTCAGTGCAGAGTGTCCCCGTGCCACTGCCAGGGGAGTACCTAAACTGAGAGGTGTGGCTTCCAGGGAAGCCACTACAGGTTTGAACCATTAAAGGAGAACAAAAGCCTGAGAGTATCCAGGAAGAGGCACGGAACAGATTGTGGCAAAAGGAGGAAAAGGAGGAACCAAGTGGGAAAAATGAACTTAACACATCCACACAACATTCCATGTCAGACATCCTCACCTCATCACACGGGGCTATCCTGTGAATCATGTCTTTCAGATGGCCAATCATCCGCTCTTTCTCTTCCTGAAAGTCATATGGGAACGTCTCCGTCCACTCTGTCAGCAGCTGCAAGATTTTGGGTCCAAATTTCCTGATCCGAGCCTGAAATGGAAACCAGAATGATGGACAGGGATTGAAACGTGTTTACTCACTGAAGTCTCCCAGCAAATACGTAATATTTGCACTTAGAGTTGCACCTGCAAAATCTGCACACATGCAAACAGTGTAGTCCACAAAGGATACATTTTGGGATGCAAAATACACCAGAGCTTAGATGCATGCACAGCTGTCTGTTTTACATGCAGATTTAAATATTCTGCACGTGCTGTTGGCCAGATTATGGCTGGATGGACATTTTGTTGGTGCAACCTTTACATCTTTTTCCAAAGCTTCTGGCCTTTTTGCTGGTTTGAACCACATGTTCTTCCCTTTTGAACTTGCAACCCCCTCCTACATTTTCACCCCTTCCTGAAAAATTGATCCAGCAGAGAGGTGGGTTTTGGTTCTTTGATTTCTGCTGTATGAAAAAACTGCTGAGTGACCAGTAGCAGAGGTAACATGAGGAAGAAAAGACAGACAAAACACCAGCACTTTAGTAACTGTACCTGGGCTACTGATAACACTGCTCTCTTCCCACATGAGCTCAGTGTCATGATAGGACAAGGACACCCACTCACATAACACACAGCTGGCACCCACTTTTGGTGTAGATTTATTTGGGGATGCAACAGTTGAAATCATCAGGAAGATACAGGGCAAGGAGGGAAATGTGGGGAATGGCACAACTGGTGCATTAGTGCTATCCAAAAGATGGACAGTGGGGCTGCTTCCAAAGCTTTCATCCTTCATTATCCAAGAACATGTGAAAAGGAAATTGTATTAAACAACAAACTGCACTTTTATTTACAGAAAACACAGACCAAAGCAAAGAGCCTTCTTCTGCATCCTACGTACTGTAGCTAAAGCATACCCTGTCATCAGGAAAAATTATATTCTTGAGCTCCACAGCTCTCTGTTTTTCAACCAAGGTGGTTAAAGTGCATATTTTAGCTTTCCACCAACAACAGGTTTCAATGAACCACATCTCTAAAAATAACTGCTGTCAGCTAGCATTAAGCTCACGCTCAAAGGCCGGCAGGTGGCTGCTAAAGGGAAAGCTTTATTGGGAACTGCAAAGGTCTGGGGAGACATTTGTCCAGCTGTGTAAACGGCTGTTAGGAATTGAAGGAGAGGCCTTTGTGCAAGTCACAGGACACAGGGGATGGGAGGTCACTTGGGTGCAAAGTTTCCAAGTCAGCCCTGCTCCAGGGAACACGAACTCAGCTGTCCCCCACGCACTCCGTGGTGCTACAGGCCAGTCCAAAATGCAGATTCTCTCTCTTCAGGCAGATAGATCTTTGCAATAAGGCAGCTTTTTTCATTGCTTGCAAAGTTCAGTGAGCAGCAAAACTTTGCAAGGCTCACATTTCAATCCTAAAGTTGGATCTATCATAGCACTGGAGAACAGAACCCATCATAAAATCATTTTGGTTAGAAAAGACTTTAAGATGATCGCGTCCAACTGCTAACCCAGCACTGCCAAGTCCACCACTAAACTGTGTCCCTCAGTGTCATGTCTACACGTCTTTTGAATCCTTCCAAGGATGGAGACTCCACCACTGTCCTGGGCAGCCTGGGCCAGGGCTTGACAACCCTTCTGGGGAAGAATTTTTTCCTAATATCCATTCTAAACCTCCCCTGGCACAACTTGAGGCCAGTTCCTCTTGTCCTTACACTGGTTACTTGGAAGAAGAGACTGACCCCACCTCACTACAACCTTGTTGTAGAGAGTGACAAGGTGCCCCCTGAGCTTCCTCATCTCCAGGCTAAACAACCCCAGTTCCCTCAGTCACACCTCATGAGACTCATGCTCCAGACTCTTCACCAGCTTCATTGCCCAGTGTCTTTCTTGTAGTGAGGGGCCCAAAACTGAACACAGTATTTGGGGTGTGGCCTCACCAGTGTCTTAGAAAAATTGTTTTGTACGGTGCACCTCCTACAGCTATTTCTATTAACATCAGCCCCAGTATCCCATTCCTCAGTGGTCTGGCTCACTGCTCTCCATAGGGAAGGCAGAGCTCCTGCTACTCACGCAGCCAGCTGCCTGGGCAAAACCAAGCCCACGTGTTCAGGTGTTGGAGATTCAATATTTGATGCCAAAACCACTGTTTCAAAGCTGGAAAGGTTGATCTTCAGAATCGTTTCAGAATTTGGGCATTATTTTGGAGGTTGCAAGCAATGCGTGTTGCTCTCCCCTCCACTGCACTGAAGATGCATCTCCTGCTCCAGGCGTTGTACTGGAGAGCTCTTCCTCAAGGGCCGAGGAGAGCTGGGGTGGGATCCAGCACTGAACAGGATCCAGCAGGATCCATCTCTGCTGCCCTGCCTGTAGGACTGCCAGAGGACACAGACACATCACTCCACACCGTGTCAGCCTGCACGGTCCCCAGGGCAGAACGGGAGGGCTGGGCTGCAATGCCAGCCTGGATTTTCTCCTGTTAGCTCCCCACAGCCTCATCACAGCTCCGGGTCACTCTGAGTGTGCCAGGCAACCAGCTGGTCTGGCAACGGGAGCTCAGTGGGGAGCTGCAGGCTCTAATGTGTTGTTCAGAGTGACACGTCAGGCCAGGAGGAGATGTTACTGTACCACAGGCAGAAAACAAAAGGGCAGAGGCACTGGGTAAAAAGAGGAGAGAGCGTGGCGTGTCAACACCTGCAGCTGACAGCACGAGAGGTTTACCTCCTACCTCCCTGCACCCCACGGGCTTCATCGGAGCCCTGAAGAAGTTAAGAAGGAGGAAAGTCACCCAGGACACTGAGACAGGGGAAGGGAAAATTAGAGGAAGATTTGAAGTGACTGATGCCTGAAGCGCCGCTCTTGGACATGGATACTAGGATGCCTCAATGTCAGGAGCTCAGTGGCAACAATCATCCTTTATGAGAAAGTTCTGTTCAATCCAAAGGGAGGCGAAGGACAAACATCAGAGCCCCAGAATTCTCTGCTCACCCAAAATACCTCACAGTTTTCTGCTGTAAAGATAAACTAACCTTGTCCAGCACGGGGTCGTCCAGCCGCTGCTGCTCAATGCACTTGTGACAAACTCGGGACAAAAGCTCATGGGGTTCGATGAAGA
>NW_008583443.1:4354-43263 GCF_000691845.1 Merops nubicus | reverse complement strand
TCAGCGGGAATGTAAAGATGTAGGCTTTCTGCAGGGGAAAGACAAGCAGACCTGCTGTAAGGAGCCATGGAGCAGGTAATATTAGCTGTAATAGTCCCAGTTGCCACTTTTTTTTTAGTTTCCACTGGGACAGAGTTTTATGGCTTTAAAAGATATATGGACTCCTGACCCTGAAAACAAAACCAGTCACAGTGGGTGCAGGAGGCAGCAGCATCTCCTTCCTCCACAGAACCCACTACCAGCCTTTGGTTGCCCAAACCCTGTGCAAGTATCCAAGGAAGCCAGCGTGTGGGTCACTCTACAGGAGGGAGGGAGCCCAGGCAGAGGGGACAGCACAGCCAGGGAGAGCTGAACGTGCAGCCAGGTGGGCATTGCTGTGCTCTGCTGGCTGTGAGCTGCAGCTGTCCCCGGATCAGTCCCCTCCTGCTACAGCCCTGCAGGTCTCACCCAGCCTGCTGCAAGGAAAATTTCATTTCTTTTACTAATTCCCCAAGATTCATTTCTATCAGCCAAGCCCCACATCTGCGGAGCTGTGGGAAGCAGGTCTGCTGGATAAATGCTTGGCTTATTTAAAGTATTCCAGCAGTGAATTTAAAATATATGCGTGAAGCCTCAGTTGTTTGCATCCTGACCCCTCCTGGTGCCTGAATTATCTTCTTTCCCCCAGACCCAGCCCTGCTCCTGAGCAGCAGGTATAATATTACATATCACATGTTGCTTAATGAAAATCTCACAGCCTAATCTGTCCATTACCCATTTTTATTGCCTTTCTGTTCTTGGTTGCCTTTTTTTTTTTAATTGATATGCTTCTTTATTACTTATTTTTAGCTAGTCAGAAACTGAGCTGTGGGTAATTTAAAACATGCTGTCTGCTCTGCATTGATAACTTTCATAGTCTTCTAAAGTGCACAGAAGTCAATGCCACTCTGTGCTTTGAAATACAAGCCTTTCCACAGAGATAGATTAGCACTTAAAAGTCTTCCAGTCAAACTCCATCCTGAATTTGACTGAGGATGTGCAGAACCCAGTGAAGTCAATGGCCTGCAGGACCATAAACCTGCCTCCAGTTTAGATACTCGTCTTCGTAAAGAAACACTGAATATTCACTGCTGGGGCAAGAATTAGGATCTGGACTGTGCTGTCCAGTGACTGCAAATTTGGTGTGACTATAACCCCAGGTAAGTGAAGAACCCATCAGGTGAAGGGTCTCTGTTGTTGCTGAGGGAATGCTCTGTACATCAGCCAGACCTGGATGACTTCAGCAGCTCCTGAAATTCCCTTTCATTTAATGCCAGTTCAGACTTGAAGTTTTTTGCTGCAGTCTTCATCTAAACCTCTCTGGGACACACTGCTATTTTTGAAGTGTTCTGACTGCTATATCACTAGTTCATCATCACCACAGCTTTCCTCCCCCAACCCCCTTCTCTTATTTAAAGGCAGTATCAACTTTGGGATCTGCTTTTTCGTGGGAACAATTATAGAGCAGTGAAACAACATTTAAAGCAATGCATCGATTTACCAAGCTTTAATTGTATGCAGCTTTTAAATTAGCCCTCTTAATTCAAAATTTAACACTTTTGCATAAAGTGCTGCCCCAATTCATCAAAATTAAACTGTTGATTATACTGTGAATTGCTTACTTCAGGGTAGTAATCAGTGGTAGGTATCAGATGCTGGATTAGAGCATCCAGAGATGCTGAGGTAAGGTTTCCATCCTGGAAGATCAGTCCTCCTTGTTCATCTTCTTTCGAAGTATGTAGATGGGGGCTGAAGCCACATGGGGTAAACATACTGGTAGAACTCAGCGTTTGGGGCATGCCTCCCTACAACAGAGAAAAACTCACATCAGGGACAAGACCCATCAGCTTCACAGCCACGTCTGCCTGCTGGTTGATTTCAAAAACACAAGACACTAATGAAGGCTTCCTCTCACAAAATTAACCTGATCCCTTGATTACAACCTCTCTTATTGCTGTCATTGGCAAATCATGCCTGTCACGGGAAATACACAGGAAAATGGGGTGGTTTGATTTACACTTTTGGGCCAGAAACTGATGGCAGCTACTCTGGGCTCCCACCCGACTCAAGTGTGTCTGTGATGATGCTCCCATCCCCTATCAGTCCCACGTAGGGGAGGCAAGACACTTGGGACTTGAATTCAGCAGGTTCCTGAGCAGAACAGAGCTGTCTGTTTGAATTCTCTCCAACTCAGAATGAGGCAGGGAAAATTTAGGGTGAGAGAGAGAGAAAAGGCGTGCCACACAAGCCTTGCCCAGGATAGAACATGAGAAATGCTCTGTGGCTCCCACGGGACAGGAGAGGTGTCAGATTGAGCAAGGGGGTAGAAGCAGGAGCAGAAGTCAAGAGGGGGAGGACAGAAAAATGAAGGGAGTTGGAAGGAACAGAGAAGGTGGGAGCTGAAGAAGAGATTAAAGGGCAAGGAAAAGAGAAATGAGGAAGAGGGAGAAGGCAGACACCTCCACTATTTTTGGAGCCTGAAGTTAGTCAGTCCTAGATCTATATTTAGGTACTAAATAAATGTTTCAATAAGATCCTGAGCACTCATCGACTTCAGTAGAGATGCAGAGTCCTCAGCACCCTGCAAAAGGAGGGCAGGCAAACTCAGATTGTGTAGCCCAGTTTCAAGGTCCCTGTATTTCAGTTTTCTGTATTCATTCATTTGATGCTGTTTTGTTCCTGAACTGGTGCAGGGGGATGACAGATTTTGCCCTGAGAGCTTTAAAGCATTTCCAGCTGCCTCTGAAATCTCCTCTAAAAGCTGCTTTGCTTTCAACTAGAGGCAGCATTATAGGATGTGGACTGGGAAAAGGACAGTGCATGCTCACTCCCAGGCCAGCAAATGCATCATCCAGAGCAAGGGACCCCTCTGTCACCTGACTATTTGCTTCTAAATTTGATTTTACTTGATGCAAGGAAGATGACAGAAGGGAATAGTCCTACAGCCAACCTCTACTGCCCCGACCAGCTACAAAACCTCTCCCAGGACTCCAGCCCTCCCTCCTGAGCTCAGCCTGTGACTGCTGGAAGAGCAGGATCTGCACCCTGAGGCTTGCTGAGCCAGCACCGACCTCCCACGTAGGAAGGCAGAGGCCACAAGCTGACACTGCCTGCCTGCCACCCAGCCCCAGCCTGCCAGGGCCTGGGCACCACCAGCAGCATTTATGCCTTATTTCTAAATATATTCCTCTGCCCTTTTCTGTACCCTGATCCATCTGCTTCTCTACCTCTTCACCATCCCATACCACTTCAAAAGCTGCCCCACGGTCTGGCTTTAAAACTGGAGTTCATGTTTCTGCCTCACATACATTGGTAGATGTGCTGTGAGAGCTGGAGTCAGCTCAGCTGGAGTTACCTGTAGAGTGCTGGACTGTCACCTGCAAAGACACCTGTACAGAGTGTTGGACTGATCCCTGCAAAGTCACCTCTCTGCCTGGCACAACCCATCCACTCCCCCAAAGCTCAAGCCGCTGTGACTCGTCAACTCAGGCTGCTGAGGATGAGGCAGGCAGGGTGTGAAGCCCTGGGAGAGGCTGGGAGCTGGGTCCCAGCACCGTGGGAGATCAGGCTTTACGAGCAAAACTTGGGTGACTTCACCCTTCAAAGGAGGGACCGTTCCCCAGGAGTTTGGTCACTGCATCTTATCTCCTGCTGGGAGGCTCCCAGGAGGGGAGCGCCGGCTGCCTCGGGGATTTGCCATCCAACAAAAAGAAACCCAAATGTCAAAACCAACAAATTCCTGCCTTGACTGAAAAATAAAGTACATGTCAGGGATTTAGTTTAGTTTAAAGACCAGAATATTGAATGTCATCCCAGCCAGAATGGAAGTTGAAGTATCTAGTTTTAATGAACGTGCAGATGCGGCTGTTAATAAGGCTTCAAGAGCAAGTAATTGCTGCTTTTTGTACACAGCTCAGGCTCTGTGTAGTAAATGGGAGAGACTGCCAAATCCCATTTGTTACTTCTAACACGCTCTATGTTACGCCTTGTTTCTATGGCAATAATCCCAAGAAGGATTGCATGTCCATATAGATCAAGAAATAAATCTCACAGACATATAGCTGTCTAGATGAGGAAAAGAAAAAGCTAAAACAGCTGTGAACTTACAGGACACATCCTGGCTTCAGCACAAAACAGAACTCAAAGTCATAATTTATTCAGTGCAATCCCTCACTGTCAATGCTGGCTTTATTATCAAATAGAAACGTATCTAAGCAGGATATTGCCTGAACTTTTGCATTGCATTACACGACAAATCCTGCTCAAATACACAGTAAAGCTTCTTAAGAAAAAAATTACCTTTTTCTTTTTCCAAACTGAATAAAAGCAGCTGTACAACTGCCACTGAGACATCTGTCTTTGGTACAGTTAAGAAACTACATCTGACTTTTTATTATGAAGTTCCTAGTCTACTCTCAAGTACTCAGGTAAGGCCTGTGAGCTGGTACCAGGTTGCCACCTTACTTCCCACCAAAGAAGACCTGAAGCTTTTAACTTCTTTTTTTTTATTATTTCTCCCTTTTAAGTGACATGGTTAGGTTCACAACAGGATGAAGGCCAGCTATATAGAGACTGAAAACCTCTTGCACTACTAAGCTTGATAATAACGTTAGTATTTGGCAGACAGGGATTTAGGACAGAGACTCCTCTGCTCACAACACCCAATTTCTTCTGTTCATGCAGTTTCCACAGTACTCTTTTAAAAAGTACTAAGTAGAAACAAGATCTTGCTTTGAAAGAGCCCAAATATGTGATTGCCTGCAGTCAGCAGAGGATGAGGTTATGCTGTCAATCACTTGTGGAATACAGAAACAGCAAGTGAAGCACAGAGAGGAAAACAAACAAGCAAACAACCTCAAGGAGATGTGTCTGTACTGCTGGTGGTTTGGGTGATGGAGAAGACAGGAGGTGCAGACAGAGCCAGACCCTTCTCTGAAGAGCACAGTGACAGGATGAGAGGCAACATCCCCGGGCTGCAGAAGGGAAATTCCAGTTCAAAGTAAGGAAAAAAATCCTCCCTTAAGAACTGTGTGAAATGGGAAGAGGGACCTGGAAAGGATGTTTGATTTCTATCCTGGGAGATCTTCATAGCTCAACTAGACAGGGCCCTGAGCAAACTCTGAAGTTGGCCCCACTTCAAGAAGGAGCTTGGACCGATGAGCACGAGAGGTCCCTTCTGATTAACTTTTCTGTCATTCTAACACACATCTTTCTCAAACTGTTGCAGTATTGCCCTATTTCTGGGCTCTTTACTATAAACCATGTCAAGCAATATCCGAGTCCAGATCATTAGATATTTGTAAAGATGTCCATGTTGGGCATAAAAACTTTTTTTCCACTTTTCCTGGAAACAGCAGCTCGCATGTGGTAAAAATGGCCCAAAACCTCACTTGAAGACCACTTGGGCTTAACCTGAAGTCAATGAGATTTAAGCATGTGAAAATCCATCAGGTAAGTGCTTCCCTAAACTTTAGTCCAATTCAATAAGCAATGTTTTGATGTTCAGAAGGAAATTGGGTGCCAATCTCAGCCAAAATTTGCTGGATGCTACAGAGACCTCAAAAGCACCTAACTTCCTTCCGAGGGTAAAACATAACATGTGCCCTGAAGGATTGCTTTGGTAACTGGTGCTCTGGAGGGTGTGCTGCTGCTGAGGGGATCCTAGTGAAGGGCAGAAGAACAGAGGAGGGCATGGCTCAGAGAAAGGTTAGCCATGCACATAACCTGGGCCCACCGATCTGCAGCCCGAGAGGCTCAGTGTGCTGGAGGATGGCTGAGAGGCTGGAGCTCTGCCTTCCTGGTGCCAGCCAGGTGACCTGCAGCAGAGCCACGAGGGTAAATACCCCACCAGCATTCCCCAACTCCACCGCCTGCTGTTCTAAATGTCCCCATGGCAAGTACACTTAATGCTTATGTGGACACGAAATGTTCAGGAAACACTGAATGTGTTTTCCAGCAGCTTTGATGTGATAAGTGTTTTATCCTTTATCAAAAACTTAATCATGCTGTTTACTTTTGATCTTCATTTCATCTCTGCCTTCCATCTGCTCTGCCTCTCTCAAGGGAAACAAGAACTGGTGCCATGTGACGAATGGAGCAGGGCTGCAGACTTATCTTCCCACCCACTTCACTTTCAGATTAACAAAATAAATAAAACCCTTCCCACTTCAGGGATGAAAGGCACAAGCTTTTGACAATCTCCCACTAGAGCAACAGGAGCTACAGAGGATGGTAAAGGAAGGTGTGGAGGCTGGGGGGTCCATCTGTGCCACGAGGGAGGCTCCAATTTCACTCCCTGTCCTGACTGGGACAGTGGGCTCCTCATTAAAAGAACTCAGGACATGTAAGTCAGTGCTCAGTGAGCATGAGGAGAGGGTAAGTCAAGGATACAGGAGACTCAACCATAATTTGGCAAGGCACAGACTTTAACAAATGTACCTGATCTAGGGTAAGCTGGACTGGTTCTTTCTTCCACCTGGGAACTGAGGTGGGAGATGTCTCCCATCCCATCGCATCTCAATCCTGCAAAAGTCTTTACTGGTCAAACTTTCACCAAAACCAGAGTTCAAGGGAGTGAAGATGGTTCACTGTAAAACATTTTGGAAAAAGTCTTGGGAGAATTCTTGGCCAGTTTTAGTAAGCAAACCTACGATCCAAACATCCCTAATATCTTTATGTGACACTGGAAGAGCTTTGCTGAAGAATGTGCTCTGCTCCAAAAGCATCAGGAACTGAGCAATGGAATAGCAGGAAAAGAGAAAGAACCACAAACAACCAGCATCTGCTCTAGATGGATGTTGGCCCAAATGATCTAAGGGACTGCACAGGGCTGAAGCCCAGAGCAGACATACAGATTTCTTCTCCTTCAGTGTTTAGTTGCAGTACCACCAAAACCAAGGTCCTGTTTGCTCTTACTGGCATTCAGATGAATCCTGTCCCAAACAAACGTCACTACTGTGTCCCTCATGCCCTGGAGAACAAACCCTGATCCACGCTCTCAGCCAGGACAGCACATGACACAGTTTGGTCTCATCTGCCTTGGTACCTGCCTACCACTGTCATACAATCTTTAAATACTGGTGGGCTCAGCAGAAATTCAGTAACAGATGCTCATTTTTCTTTACATTACTATATAAATGGCTATAAACATTTTTTTTAGCAAGAATACCTGGTATTAACAAACTCATGATGTATTTGAAGCTGATATAATTAGGAAACTGGTAGCAGATGTAACTTTCTTTTCACCCTTTCAACAGGCCATAAAACATTCAATTTACAGTCCATGAAGTTGTGAGATTGCAGAAAACTCAACCCATCAATCCCAGTACTGCTGGAAATGGTTAAACGAGCAATATAAGGAAGCTACACAACAGAAACATGAATGAATCACAATGGAAAAGAACCACAGGAAGGGAAAGGTGGGGAAAAAACACTTAACTGCAATATTCTCCCACCTCAGTAATGACGACCACATCTCAGTATGGGCTGGTTCCCTCCCCTCCCCATTCCTTGCGCCAGCTGAGGCACTTTATCAAGATTACCATGAAAGAGACAGAGAGAGCAGCAAGTGAATTTAAGGGATTTGGGTATCTAATCAGAATTAGATGACAATTCTAATTCCTTTGATCCCACCTGCTTCTCACCTCTTACTCATCTCCCTTCCCAAATCACTTCCATTCCTTGAAGAATTCATCCCCACAGTCCTGGCATGGAGGCTCCTTTGGGTGTTGCAGAGCAGGAGGGAAAGGAAAACTTCTGATGAATCTTAACCAACAACTGCAGAACACAACCTTGGGCAGAGTAAGGGAAAGGGGAGCAGAGGACAGCTCTACATGTTACAGCACGTGGCACTCCAGAGCAGGGGAGCAGAGCCAGGAGCCTCAGGGTGCCTGGAGAACTTTTTCCTGTGTAAAATGTCTCTGGGTCATGACCAAATTGCACTACATGCCTGGTTTGGCCCAAAATAAAGTGCTCCAAACTGTCCTGGGAGTTGCTGGAGCCTGAAGTTGGGGTGAAAGCTGCTGCCCATCCCACTCCTGAGGAGTAAGGACAGGACATGGCACAGCCCCAGCACAAGGTGGGGAAGGGGATGGGCTGGAAATCTCTGACCAGGGAAGAGCAGGCTACAAAAGCCACCAAGCTGCAGCTCCCATGGGTCACTGGGGAAGCATCTAAAGCACAAACCCTCTTCATCCATTTTTTTAAGCCAAAACCCAAGCCAAAGTGACCTCTGCTGTAAAACGCAGCGACAAACGCACACACTAAGCAATTCCTGATGGGCTTCTAACTTTCCCATGAAAAAACATTCCAATCCAAAAGAGTTCATTCCAAAGATTCAGACCAGAAACTAGACCCAGCACCTCCAAACCAGCATTTACATTGTGCCAGAACACAGAGAGAAGCCCTTAGGTCTCCTTCCATCCTCTTAGGCGAGTCACGGAGCAAAGGCTAACGTTTATGGCAGGCACAAAACTGATCCCAGCCTCTTCCTCTCCAACAAACCTCCAAAGCAGAAGGGCCCAGCCAGTGCAAGTGGTGCCTGCAGCATAATTTCAGTCCCCTAAAGACGTCTGTAATGTGACAGGAAAAAGATTCAGCTCAGCCTCCCCCTTCCCCAATTACTGGGCTCTGCATCTCACATATTTACTCCAGGCTAGAACAAGAGCTTTTATTCTCCGAGATGCACATAGCTACATTCAAAGCCAGTCAACAGGAGAGGCATGTGGACATCTAACAGCTAAATTTTTTTCCATCATGTCACTAACAATGATCACAGCTACTCTTGTACTAGAGGTTTATGAGAAATACCTTGCAGTCAAAATACTACAGTGACAAACCAACTACGCTAACCAATTACCTCCAAATCTGATGGACATGCCTCAGAAAGAGGCCCAATTTATAGAGTAAGGAGGCATTAAATCAATTACCAGCAGGGTGCAAGCAAGAACAAGGTCACCTTGCTGAAGGAATATTTCTGTTTATACTCATGTTGGAGAATTTTGTTCAATAGAGAAAAATGAGAACCTGATTATCGTGAATTTGGTAGACTGGTCTGAAGTCGAATGTAAATCAGAAACAAGAAGATTTATGGCCAATTAAATTGAGCTCCAATCAAAATCCCATTCAGGCAACAGTTCCCTGGGGGCTTCAATTTGTTAGTGCCATGGTTTTTTCTTTAATAACTTTCTTTTTTTCATGTAACATCAGCAATAATAAAAGCTTTCAATAACAAGCAGAGCTGCAAATATGTTATTTATCTTAAAATGCCATCACTGCCTGGAAATCAGAAAGCATTGAAAGGATGCACTGTAACTGCCCAGGAACCATCCCCCACAAAACTGCAATGGGTGTAAAGTCTTTTTTTCTGTCTCAGAACAATTTCTCTTTTTGGTAATCTTGTTCAAGTCAGAGTATTTCTCTTGTGTAAGAGCAAGTTGGCATCGACTCTGGCACAAGACTGAGTGCAGCCTCTGATGTCTCAGACCCTCTCCCAATATTGCATGTGCATGAGACAGGGCCTGTGGCATATCTGTGCCTCATCATTATCAGATTTTTAGTGTCATTAGGAGGAGAGCGTCTCCCGATATATTCCAGATGCCCTTGACAGTATTCAAATGAGTGCTAAAGTCAGTAGTCTGGGTTTCTCTCACTTCAGGCTAGGAAATTATTTTCTGCTCTAATGTGCCTCTCTCCCCTTACACATCCTCCTGGGCTCCTGGTCAAACCCTCAGACAAGGAAAATGAAAGCGCTTATAGTGGGAATTAATTATTGTACCTTTTGTGAAAGAATTGCAGAATTTCTGAAGTCAGAGCTCAACGGGGCATGGACGGAGAGGGAAATCCCGGAAAAAACCAAACGCGTAGGCAGTGTTCCCAGAAACCACTGACATCAACAGGAGCCTTCTGGCTCGGTTCAGTGGTCGCTGACGGGCCACCACCGTGACTGCCTGGAAATCAGTCAATGCTTGGATCTTCCTGCTCAGGCACTAGAAGTGGTGAGGAGCAGAAGCTATTTCAGGCTAAGTCACAGCTGCCAACCTGAAGGGCCGTGGGGTGTTGTAGGGCAGCTGGGGCTGCGGCACCATCGAACCCCACTTCTGAAGGGGAACTAAACACCCGGGTGTGACATCGCCACCGCCTTCAGACCTGGCAGCCACCTCCTCTCGGGAGCAGCTCCTTTCAGGCCAACCCTGGAGGAATCAGAGCAGCTTAAAAACAGCAGGGTGCAGTCTGGGCCCTGCAGCACCGACAGCTTTGCCCGAGCTGGGCCTCTCCCCAGCCCAGTGAAAGGAGCCTCTGCCACACGCCGCCACACTGACAGCCGAGAGCCCGTAAATAACACAGAAACGCAGACCTCAGTCCTCCTCTCATGACACCTTGCTGAGAACAAGCCCTGACAGGAATCAAAAGCCTCCCACACTAAGCAGAGCAATTCTGCTATTTATGCAGGAGGAAGAAGGAAAGCTGTATATCAAACAAATAATTACAAGAGCAGCTTTATCAGTCCCTGCTGATTACTCGCAGCTCGGTTTGATGATTCTGCCAGCACTCGGCAGGTTGTTCAGAGAGGTGCATGTCACAACATTTCACTTGCAGTTCTTTCATTTATTAACACCTACTGCTACCTGTCTCTTAGTCAAAAATCTTGGCATACATTTAGAAATTGGTCTCCTGGAGCCTGTCGGGTAGGTTTAAAAACCTATAAATCATATTTTTATATATACACACATCCTCAGACAGACTCCACACGTGAATATGAATGCATAATGATGGATTTTGGGCATATTATACATATATATATATGCAAGAGCCATATACATAGAGGCACACATGGGTTTATATAAGTGCACCCATACAGCGCTTATCACTGCTGCAGTTTTGGTGGGACAACATTGCATTTGACTTTTTTTTTTCCTTCCCAAATTTGCTAAAATATTAGATGGAAGAGGGTCTAATCTTTATCTTAGGGAACATCGTTGCCTCTGAGGAGCAGCATAAACTCTGACCATTGCCAACATCAATTTGTCACTAGTGTTAATTACACTGTATTTGATCAATGCTCAGTTACCAGATTAGCACAAATGCATCTTGGATTTTTGCTCTTAATTACCACAGTCTGCAGGGACCCCTGAGATTTATGGCACACTGCAAGGCATCCTCTGTGGTGAGCACCTCTGTGCTTCAGTGTGCAGCAAACAGCCGAGGGGATGGACAACCAAGCACCTGATTTATGGTGCTCACATTCCCTCTCCTCGCCTTCAAGAGCTGTGCACAGGATGATGGACAGGAAAACTGAGAGGTCAGGCTCCCGGCTGACGGATCCAGCCATGCAGGCTCCCTGACTACCTCCTCCCAAACACCCCCCCAGCCCTGGGCTGGAGCAGCTCTGCTGATAACACCCGAATGCAGGACTTCCCCCCCGTGCCAGGGAGGACAGACAGAGCACAAGGGCCACCCCTGTGCAGCCAGCATCGGGCTCCAGTCTCGGCTGCAGATCTGGGTTATTCCACCCTAGCAGCCCCGCGGTGCTCCAGACTGGCGAGCAGGCTCTTGTGCTCTACGGATGACATATGGACACGTCTCCCTAAAAGAAACGAGCTCACGAGCTTCTGGATTTCCCCTTCTGGAGCACCATCTGTGCCTGCTCCCCGTCCCACCACCCGCCAGCACGGCGTGAGCGAGGCGGGCGGGCTCGTGCTGGCGCTGGGCACTCGCCAGCCCCCGCTTCTCGCACGAGGTGAGAAAGCAGCAGCGTCATCTCGAGCTGTCCCCAAATTTAAACACATTCACACTGGAATATGCTCAGCCCACGCAAGTTCAACCTTCGTTTGGGCACGCAAGGAGACTTCTGCTGACAGATTTTCTCTCTCTAGCTGCATTAAGTATTTAAAAAAAAAAAAGAAAGAAAAAAGAAGAGACTCTGCTGACATTTCGGGTAACACAGCAAGCCTGGAGCTGGAAAATAACCTCAGCTTCACAAAGGGGAAACTGCAGCTGCAGACCCAGAACCACAGCAGGTGAGGGTGCTGGGCCCACACGGGTCCTACTGAGGCTCCCACACCCCAGGGAAGCACCATGCTCAGCCCCAACCAGCAGGCGAGGGGCAGGGAGGAGGCACCCCTGAGCTAGTAATTACTCATTAGCCAAAATTAACTCCGCAAGACAATTCTGTGATCACTGCTAAAAGTCTGTCATTAAAAGGGAGCGGCAGACAGCTCTTTGCTTCCTACCAGAGCACCAGCAATGTGATGCTCTGGCTTCGGGCTCAACAATCTGCTCCCAGAGAAAGATGGGAATTGCCCCTGCTGGGCTGCCCGTGGTCCATCCAGCTCCCCCACCTGCCTCACACCAGCCACCATCGGGTGCATCACAGAAAGGGGCAGAGCACTGGAGAGAGACCAAATACAACAGTTTGCTCACTACAGCAGCCTCTTTCTGCTCTTGAGCAGTTAGAGACTAGTTCATACCCTGAAGCACGAGATTTAATATCCCTCCAAAACCTGCTATTGTTAGTTATTCTCAGGGCCCACATAAAAATTATAACCTTGAGGAACCAGCAAGCAGAAGCCTTCCTAGAGCTACGGTTGGGAGCTCAGTGAAATACACGTGTGTTGGAGAAGCTGACTTTAAATATTAGAGGATGAATTTTTTCTTGGCATCATTCCATTGATTTTTGTGGTATAAAACCCCAGGGTGAATACGGTCCAAGATATACACAAAACGAACTAAATTCTGAATTGCACTTGCTGACCTCATAACTCTTCAGCAGTTGAAATGTGGGTTACAAAGCCAATTTCCATAAAGGACACGTTCAGTTAGCAGTGGGAGACTGTGCTGATTCGAGCTGTGTGAGCCCACTACTGAGATATTTCCCACATAATCTACATTCATTCCATACTTTTTGGAATCACTCTTCAAAAGCTGGTGTCAAGGGTGCAAATCCTATAGATCAAAAAGATACGTGACCCATCAAAAAGCAGAGAGCATTTTTAACTCGTTATTCTGGTGCTTTGACAAGCCACAAACAAGACACATGGTCTTCCCCCCAAAACCTCCAAGGTTTGCTTAGTGTACAGGCAGCCCAGATGGACACAGATAGACACCCCCTGCCTCTAGTGCTTGAAAAAGACACAGTGAAAATCCCAACTTTTGTCCATGGATAGGGCCCAGCATAAATAACTATATTCATTCATTTTGCATATTGCTTGAGCAACAGTGAGTTTTTTAAAGCAGCCAGTACCATTGTTACGAAATGGTACTATTTTAATAATATAACAAACTACCTGATACAATATTTGAATGTATATCAGAGTTGTCACCCTCTGGCTAAACGTCTCACCCTTATTTAATCTTCTAAGACTCCAGACCTGAACAGAGACATACGCAACACAACTCTGAAGACCGTAGGGGAATTTCTGGTAAAATTATGCATGTACAGATATGCAAATACGTAGGATTTGCAAAAGGAAGAGTCTAATGTCACCTGTAATCTCTCAAACTCGTACATTTATACATACAACTGAAGAAAACCCTTGACTTGCCACTGAGCATGGGAAATTGGATGAATCACATGCTCAAATTAGGTCTGGCATTGCCACATAGCTGGGGCCATAATCCTAACCGTCTGATTTCTGTTCAGTGGCCACAAACTCAACAAGCCCTTGAAATCCTGTGACTATTCCAAAAGCAAGGACAAGGGGAGTCACCACTGGACCCAGATACAATTGATTACTCAGGTAAATATTTACAGCAACAAGGTTAGATCTCACATTTAAAAATCCAGTATTTGCAAATTTTCTACAAGTGCTAATACCAAAACCAGAAATGTGTAACTTGCCTTGAAACATTTATTCAGCTAAATAATCATTTCAGTTTGAATAATTCTGAAGGAGCTGAGCCAGCAGCCTGTTTCAAACAAAGAATATTGATGGGAGTGAGCAAACACTGGTTTATGCTCAATTTAAGGCATTAACTAGAAGAAACACACCGCCCAGTGTCAGCTGGATATAAAACAAGTAGGAATACGTGGTAGGAGCAAAAGGCCTCAAAGGCTATTTTAGTACTGCTTAGAAGTTAAATAATAATAGAGATTAGTGGTCAAGACAGCAGCAGTGTCCAAAACTTGCATGGATGGGTTCCCAGTGTAAAACACCCTGCATGGACCCAGCCTTTGGGAACAGGACTCAGGTTGCACTCCCACAAACCGCCGCAGGAGTTTGTAGGAGGATGGACACAGGACAGACAGATCAAGATTTCATGGCTCAGTGCTTTGCTGGGAAGTCCCCAGCTGCAGCTACAATGGACAGGGTATGAGAATCTGACTGAGAAACAAGCTGAACTCCATGAAGGGAAACCTGTGGGAGTGAGGAACACAATGAAGAGTGCAACCAAGACGTGGGTTTTCATGTTTGGTTGTAAACAACACTAATTAAGCCAGAAACCATAAGAACATCCAAGACTCATGCAAGCCTTCAAGCAGCAATGCCCCTTCTCCTGGTTGTGCTATGGCCAGGCTTTAGACACAGCTTATGGTTTCCCTGTTCTTTGGGATGGCACTTTAAGATCCAGGATGTTTTCCTTGCATTTCAAATTCCCACCCCCCATTCCAGCAGTCCCTGCTGTACTTTTAGATGGCGTGGAAATTTCACAGTCACTATTTCCTTAGCGACGCACGCCACTACTGAGAGAAGCTATTTAGGAGGGAGCTAGGGAGGTAACCAGCTGGAAACCCATGATGAAGGAAAGATTACCTGTTACCACCCCGAGGGAGACGGAAGAGAGTAAAAGCTAATGGAAGGATAATCAGGAACTCTTCAGGGATATCAGTTTATAGGCCAGGAGCATATATAACTGAGACTCGTTTGCATATCAAGAGACTGCAGGAGAAGGTGTGACAGCCAAATGCAGCTTATGAAAATATGGCTATCTGTAAAGCTGATAGCTTCTTCACATGTGAAAACACAATCCTAACGCTCAACTTGGCAAGTGGAGGCTAAATAACATCAATATGTCTGTTTTGGGCAGCCTATACAGTGAAATCGCTTCTTGTGACATTTACAGTGTTTTCGGCAGACATGCCTGGGACTCAGAGAAACAAGCTGGTTTTTTAGGGATTTCAAGGATCCCTGCTTTCAAGACAGCAGCAAAGGAAATAGTCACAGAAAGGAAATAGTCAAGCTTTGAAACAACACAGTGGAATCAGGTGCTTTTTAATGGGCAGTGAAGAAAATCAACAGCTCAGAGATTGCTCAAAACCACCCCGTTACGCTAGAAAAACAGGACAAGATGTAATTCAGCTTTAGATGGAGCTCTGGGGATTTCAGTTCTTCAAAGAGTTTTACAGATGAAGCTACTGAGACGGTGCAGTGTCCAAAAGCAGTGCGTGTCTCCAGCCATGATGCCATCTCACCTGCAGACCTCCCCACACCTCAGCAGGGCTCAGAGTCCCTGTCGATGCCGGCATGGGAGCCCTTTTGGGGACATACAAGGAGTTTGCCCATATCTGAATTCCTCCAACACTGTAATAAGCATTTTATTCCAGCATTGTCTTCTAAAGAGAAGCATCTGTGAAGATTCTCCCCACTTCACACCAATACTGCCATTCAACAATCCCCTCAGCTGGTCCCTGCAAGTGCCACCACATTTTGGCCAGATCTGTGCCCTGACTTGCCTGCCAAAGCCAGCACAAAACTCCCCTTCCCTTCCTGCTCTGGGCTGGGTGGCAACATTGCTACAGCCTATTAAACAGTATGAAAAGGAAGGACTACGAAAAGCCTTTCATTGGGCTAAGCAATTAAAGGCAGGATTTTATTATTTGACTCTGTTTTGTCAAAAAGAAGGATATTGGCCAAGATTCTCTCAATCTGTTTTGTGATCATTTCAGTGCAATCTTTTGTGTTGGCCAGATCCAGAAATGTGGGGGAAATTAAGTTATTTAAGCCCATTATGTGTCTTTTACCATACTAATGACCAATATTCTTCTTTATTGTTCAGGACATTTTTAAGTATGTGCCTGTCATTCATAAATATGACATTGCTTGCTTGTTTATTATTTTTATTAACATAGTGAGCATTTAGATGTCTACCATGTAATTACCTGGGGAGAAAAAAAAGTTCCACCTTCTATATGGTACACTTCACCAGCGTTTCCCAGGAGTGTAGGCCATTTTACCATCCAAGACATTTCTCAGTGGGAACTCAATTCTTAAATACCCAAATCCTCCACTTTTAAAGCATCCCTTTTCATGTCACATCAACTCTTCATTCCACTTCACTGCCACACTGCACACCACGAGAAGCTGGAGTCAAGAGGTTATTCTGGAGCTCAGTCTGTCATTATTCAATCCCCATTTCTACAGAAGCCTCCAGGAGCTTCTTCCAATTTCCAAAGGACCCTCCCACCAGGAGAGGTTCACATCTCCAACCTCTCTAGAATCCTGTGATATTTTTTTTCCCCCCTGTCTCACACCTTCACCTTCTCTGGGCAGTTCAATGACACTTTTGATGTGCAAGTGAGTTCAGGCAGGGATTCTGCCGGATGAGTCGTTTTGCTATCTGCATGCATTCTGCTATCACATCAGTACTGGCTTTCGGCCAACCAGAAGACTTAGAAGAACCCTGAAGAGGTCTTTGTATTCAGACCAAGCCTTCTGCTGAGCTGTGGGCACTATCTGTGAAGTGACTCTATGAAAATTACATCATTGCATGGCAAACATGTTTTTCCTACAGTAAATTTGTTTGGCACGAAAAGACAAAACTGAGCTTTTTCAAACTGTCAGCATCTCGAGCTCAGTCTTGCAGCTAAATACCACGTTGTGTTCTTTCTACTTCATGTCTCACACATCAGCAACAATACAAACTCAGCAATCAAACCTGAGCTGGCGTTTTTTGTAATGACTCACAGAGCTGATTAAAATACAATTGGTCTCCCAGATCTGGGCTGGCTCAAAACAGCAGCAAACGTATCAAAGAGGTGTCTCTTAATTCCCCACCCTTTGTTCAGAAAATTAGACACACGCAGAGAAGAGACAGATGCAGTAATGCTGTGTGCATTTTACCCTCGTTTGTAACTGGTCCAACTCTTAACTAATGGGGCTTAATGCAGTTGTATGTTATGATTTCAGATGAGTGTCCTTACCCAAGCTGAGTTACACACTGCACGAGTAGCAGCAACCAAACCACGCGCTCACCCAGCGAAGCACTGAAAAATAAGGCTGGAGCCAGACTCTAAGTTAAAATGACATTTAGTAGCATAACAGCCACATAACCTCGAGATAGAGGCTCTTAACCCGTAGCAGGCTTATTTCTAAAGCTGTGTTTGTCACAGGTGACATGAAGTTACGTGCTCCCCAGACAGCACCGACGCACAATAGAAAACCTTCAGTCTCTCTGAAGGCAAAAATATTTGTCCTTGTCACCCAGCAAAAGATGGCAACCCCAGCCCAGCCTGTGTTGTAACCACACCAGCACAGCCAGCCCAAGGGGGAGGAAAATTAAAGCAGCAAAGAGGAAGTGCCTACCTTTTAAAACAATTTATCTCAGGGCAAGCCTGTAGCCCTCCTCTGCGAGACAGCGCTGCTGTGCACTGCCAGCATCTCTGGAGCACTCAACAAACACCGAGCAGCCAGGCTTTCTGCATGAACCCTGGATGTGACTCAGCGTGGGAATACTTCGTCAAAAGCAAAAGTTTCAGCCAGCGTTCTCTTTGTAAAAAGAAAAACAACTCCCAAACAAACATTTCATTTCAAATCGCTCTTCCGTCTTCCTTTTGTTTTTGTTTAATTGCACCAGGAATGAGCTTTCTTGGGCTATTATTTTAAAAGTCTAGGTCTAGGAGGAGTTCTGCCAAGTCCTAGCAAAACATAATGTAATTTTAAAATTACAGTCTGACAAACTGCTTCTTTGAGAGAGCGATCGTCTTCTAAATGACTGGGCAGGCTGCCTCAGATGGCTGCTCTGCATGAGCTGAGAAGGGGCCACAAGAACTCATGGTGGTCACTGCTCCAAGTCCATGCAGGCCCCAGACTTCAGAGCCATCTGAACATCACCACGTTGCTAAAGAAAATCCCAGGGATTGGCTCTGCACCATCCTTGCTTGGCCTGAAGTTGGTTATTGTACTGAAACGTTGGGATGGTACCAAGGCAAGTCTGTTCATGCTTTGTTACAACTCCAGACTGATACCACACAGCTCCGTCAAACAACAATAAATCATGTCTCACAGATATGATTAAATTCCTAAGTGTTATTTAAGTCTGAGCTTGACTGAGGACTAGAGGATACCACACAGAAACTGGGCACACAAGGACAGCAGCCATCACCTGAATGAGTCTGATGTTCTAGACAACAATCCAGATTCAGGCTGGAAGTGAGGCTGCAAAAGCAGTGATGGATAATCTCTAGGTGTCACAGATGGGAGGAGCTATTCCTCCAGACCCCTACACGCCTTTCAGCCTTGCCAACAATAAAGCACTGTCCAGCAGGAGCAAAGCAGTCCAGGATAACCCTGTAACAGCAATTCATAATAAGCTGGAGTGATGGGCAACAGCACTTCCACCATCCAGCCCTGCTCTGGAATCCCACAGAGCACCTCCGGGACCACAAGAAGCAGGGAGGATTTGACAAGCTGTCAGAGGCAGAGAAGACAGAGCACCAGCTGCCCTTCACTGCACAGCACTACTGCCACTACCAGGATGAGGCACTGCCCAGGACAGCACGAGAAAGGGCAAGGAAGCAGCTGGCTGAAACCGAACCCAACCTTCAGAGAAGAGTGGTTTGGAGGACGTTCCAGCCACAATGCTGTCTTTTAGCTCCAGACAAGCCTGTGCCCTGCAGTCATCCATCCCGGGCCGAGGGACAGCGTGTGACGTGTCCCTCGCTGCTGACAGCCTCCCTGGCAGGCAATGAACAGCTTTTTGTTGCTGGATGTGAACCCATGTCCTTCAGCTGACTTCCCAGAAGCCATCAGACTTTGAACCTGGGTATCCCCGTGGCCGAGGCCAGCTCAAACCACCCACAGTGCCAGCTCCTGAGGTGCAGGGCTCCTGAGAGCACCAGCCGCACAACCTGCGGCCACCTGCACCGCAGCTGCTGCCTCCGAACACCCAGCGAGAGGCTGAAAGCAAGAGAAATCAGAGCTGTCTGGTGAATGCTCATTCCATCACAGCACAAGCTGATTTATCCAGAGTGGAGTGCACCCCTGAATTTGCCCCAGGGTGGAAGGGGCAAAGTGACTTTTAAGAGTTTACAGACTTGGAAAAAATTCAGACAGAGCGAGGCACCGCAGCCCAAAGCAGGCGTGTGTCCCTGGCTGCCAGCTGCAATCATCCACAGAGCTCTCCTTGCTGCTGCCTGCAACCCAGAGCATTAACACCCTACAAGATTTATGTTTAAAGCATATTAGTAACACTTTTTAATGATGGAGGAGGCATTTTAGCAAACAGTAAATTCCGCAGAAGCTCTGCTTGGCAGAGTTATCAATAATCCTATTAATGACAAGGTGCAATTTACTGCAAACTGGCAGTGGAAAGGAGATACAGGACTTATGTGAAACAAAAAGATAATACAATATTATTCCATTGACTGTGCTTTCTCTTAATTGCCTTGTTATGTACGCTTGGGGCACACAATCTATCACGGATGAAGTTGTTTGTTCATAAAGCAGCACGCGAGAGGTTTTTAATCCAAGATCCCTCTAGCTGCATTTCAGGATTTATTACAAAGTTGTCTTTAATTTTTCTATTTTATGTAAGTTTATCCTAATATTTGCAAGCACCGTTCTGAAAAGAAACTGCTGTGCTCAATTGTGCTACTTGTACAGGATTATGTGACTGCTTACGAGGGCTTTACTCAGTGAAACTGCACAAAGAGACACGATTTGCAGAACAGACTGCAGAGCTCATGTCACTCTTCCCTGTCCCCAGGTTTGCAGAAGGGCTGCTGGCCTCCAGGACAAAATCCAACTAATATTCATTAGTGCATGTCCAGTGCCCCGTGCTCAGCACATGTATTAGAGCAGAGGCATCAAGAATATCCTTTGCATAACTATGAAGCAACCATAATTTTATGCCACAAATTTAATGGAATAAACAATCTTTACTCCTAGGAATGCATCTACCCTATACTAACACATGAAAAAACACTGGAAACTTTCAAGATTGCAGAGAGATACATTTGAGGATTTAAAAGTATTTAAACATTTTGTTTTCTTTTCAACATTAACTCATCCTCAGGTGTCTGTGTGGGAGGGCAGACAGATGGTTACTCAGCTGAGGAACTTGAGGCTGTTCTGTCTTTGTATAATGGAACAACCAGCAGTCTGGACAGAAGATGGCCTTCAGAGCAGGCCAGAGTCCAAACACAGGAGAAGAGACTGTGGAGACATCATTTACAGGAACTGCTCAGATCTAGCTTTTGTGTGGTTTTGCTGCAGCTCAGATTCCCAAGACTCTCACAGATGGATTTGGTCATTACGCCATGAACAGTTCAAAAGCCCAAGGTGCACATTTTTATACCATATATAGTGCTAAGAATGCAAGCTACGCTGGGAATGAAGATGGTGATGAATGAATTTATTTTATTTGTAGTTTTAATTATCGGGTAAATTCCATTTACCACCTAGAATGTGCATATGGTTTATTACAATAATATGCCTCCAGCATGAGGCCAGGACAGAGCTTCCAAGAAAGGGGGGATGGGGCATTGAATTGTGCTGGCTGGTGCTGAAAGCACTTGACATTTCTCCATTTCATTTCCTAGGTGCAACATCATAAATAAGCTCAATAAACTGTTGCTTACAGCCCTGGCCAATTTGAAACCCTACCTGATAGATTTATTTCAAGTATACCCTGTCCTCCAAAGCTGCTGGGAAACAACAACTTATCACTGCCAGCTGGTTATTTCTAGATCCAACACTGTAGCATCAGCAAGGCTGTTTCCAGTGCTTGTCTGCTGAGCTGCTGAAAGCGACTGGAAGCTGATGGTTGCCTGCACTCCTTGATGAAGACACAGCAGATAAACCAAGTGACATTTAGCTGTCCTACCTCACTTGCACTAGCAGAAGTGGAGACCACAAAAATGGAGAGGCAGATTTGGATTTCTGAAACAGAACTAGAGAATTATTCCATGCTTAGGGATAATCATGTTGACCAATCTTTTTCTATAGCTCTACTCACATAGAGGCCAAGTTGATTTGCACCAGAACAATTCCAAGTTTCTCAGAACTTTGTTATAAATGCCACCAGCTTGGCATCACCTGCCTGTGGCAAACACAGAGCAAATATCAGCTGAGGGTTTTCTCCAGGTGTATGGTTGTTCAAGTACACACATGTGGCTGGCATCCTCCATGCAGATGACTGACACTAGGAGGATCTGGACTTTCCAATTGTGGAAAGCCTTACCTTAAAAGAAGCTGCAAATGAGACAATTGCTGTGTGCACTACTAGTTCAGGCACACGGTGAGGTCACTGAAACCAGTTCAGTCCTGGGATGTGCCACCTTAGACACAAGCAGTGCAATTGCTTTGTGCAGCTGAGCCAAGCTGAGAGCTCACCCCACAAGAAGCATTTGCAGCACACACCTATCTTTGGGTTCTTCAACTCAGAAAGCTCTCTCACACTAAGGCTCTTACACTGCTCTGGCTGATATTTCAGCTTGCAAATAAACCCCCTACCCTGTTCATCCCTTGACAATGCCGTTTGCCACCCACCACTCTCTGCATGCCCAGAGTCCTGCAGCAGCACTTCTCTCACACATTCAATGCAGCAGGTTGGCCTCTGATTCCAGCTGGAGCTGCTGGGCAGAGGGAGACAGTCCAAGAGATTTCCACATTATCATGGCTCTCCATGAATGACTTCAAAGGAATGCACAGATCCCATCTTCAGGGGATTAGCTGGAGGTGTACTGCCTGTGTGGGCAAGCTCATTCCAGTCTTTTATCCTGTCACTTGCAGGGTCTCCATACAGCAGAGAACATGCTAGACCACATTTCCCAAAGCCTCCTACACTGAGCCTGCAGGATGGATACTTTGGCTGCCAGAGCTATCGAGTGGGTAGGACACGACTTACAGCCTCTCCTATAGAACAGAGAGGTGTTTATTCCAAGGTGTACTCCAACCATCATTGTTTTGGTTAGTAAGTATTCATAATCCTGTCCTGTTTTGAGTTCCAGAATTACTTTTACTCCCAAGTTTACACAACATACATAATTACATTTCCACGAATACAAGCCCCATTTCCTGTCCTGCCTTTACATTGCACGAACCAGCTCAGCAGCACAGAAATGCATGTCCACAGGCCAGCGAGTCCCTGGGAGCTTTGGGGGCACCCCACAGGAGAGAGCTTTGCCTCCACAGTGGGGAACAGGAGCTGCACCTGCCACGAGCAGCAAACAGCACTGCTTGGAAGAAGTACGTGTGGGTTCCTGTGTGCAGCTGCGAGGCCTGGGGGAAGCTCCAGATGCCATCAGATTTCCACTTAGTGCTGTCAGAGGAAGGCTGCTTGGGCTCTGCACAAGCTGCTTGTGGAGAGGGTTGGGACAATCCCTGCTCACAGCTCTGGACAAACACAAGTGCTCTCCCATGAGTCAGATCTCCAGCTGCAGCAGCTGCCAGGTACACACTGAAGATGCCCACTCTGATGCTTTCAGAGGCACTTGGGGATTTTCACAAGTGTCATCTTGCTGGACATACTCTCTGGATTCCCAAACATCCTACCAAGACAGCACTGGAGAACCAGGGACAGAAAAAAAGGCATGTTCTCCAAACATTTCAGCCACGGAAGAAATTATCAGAGAGATCTCAGTGAAGGAAACATAAGCTGAGTTTCACCTCCATATCCTGCTCATGCCAGCTGGAAAAGGAAGGCTAAGGCAGAGACAGAAAAATAAAAATCACATGGCTATGGTTTTCTCCCAGCAGCTTCGGCTCAGTGTCCTGGCAGGCTCCAGGCTGGGCTGCTGACTGCCACCCCAGCTCCAAGAGCCAAACCCCTTCACCCCTCCCAGCCCATGCACACTCAGGGTGCCTGGCAAAGGCCTGCCCACAGGGTGTTCCTGTTCCCTTGGAGCCAAAACGTGAACGAACCTCAAAGTCACAGGGTGGCAAAGATAAAGATGGTGCAAGTTTCCCTCTGCTGGATGAAACCCTGGGTCGTGCCAACTGGTGCTGCATTATGCACATCTCGAACTGCTCCAGCTCTGCATTAGCATTCTGGAGCACAGCTTTATCCTCCTGCCTCAGAGACCAGCCCCTGCTTTACATAAATCTTTAATGAAATGCTCTGCCTCGAGCACCGCTGCCTACGAACAAAAGGCAGAGTTGAAGGAAAACACTGTTTTACCTCCAAAAAACCAGAGCAGTTCTACAGACAGCACATGGAAATGACACTCGCTACAGCTCTCTGGGATCCCTGACGAAGCACTGAAGGGAGAGCATCCAGAACAGTGAGGAGCTGGGAACAGTTTTAAGTACTTTCCAGAAAGGCAGGGAGGAGAGTTGTTCAACTGCAGTAGGTGCTAAAACACAGCAGGACAGACCCTGTCCCCCAGCACATGTGGGAGGTTGTGAGGCTGCGTGTGTCAGGTCACCAGCATCCAACGCTTCACAGCAATGAAACAGGCTCCCCCTGATCAGGAGACTGATGTTACAACCTCACCATTTCAAAAACACATGCACAACTCTATCCACTTTATATTCCCTCTGGGATCCCAGCGCTTCTGGTTAATGGTGTCAAAGTGTTTCAAGTGCTTCCTTCACAAATTTGAAGGCTGTAAATGTCCATCTCCCCCCACAACACACACTAAGTAGAAATAGGAACTGAGATAGTGCCACTGTGAGTTGGGACTAGGAACTGTGATTAAGATAAAACTATCTTAATAGGTACCAGGAAACTAAAGATAAAATTGCAGGGGCTGGGAACACTGGGGGGGTAAGTACAGTTATGGTCCTGATGCAAAGCATTGACCAGGAGGTGTTACAAGGCCCACAGAGCAAGAACACAGACTCCAGTGCAAAGACATCAAGCATTTAGGGCTTCATACTATAACATTTGATGGATGTTTTCCAAAGCAATCTACAGGATTTAATTCATGTATCTTCCATTAATCTTAATGGAAAACGTTTGTTTAAATCCCCAAGAATGCCTTAAAAAAAAAAAAAAAGATACAACTTCAGCTTCACAGTCTGGATCAGATGCCTAAATTTTCATTTTTAATATTCACATCCGCCTCCAGGCCCCAGGTCAGTAAATCATTTAAATGTGTGCTTCAAAATGTACCAGCCAATAAGGCTACTCATGTGCACAGAATTATGTAAACACATGAAGGTCTCACCCAGCCAAGATGAGGCTTCTCACATGATTCTGTGTTTTGTTGAACTGGTGCCTAAAACCCGCAGAGAGACTGCCATATGAAGTTACTGGGGTATTTCTTGGCACAAACGGCGTTACCACGCTTACTCTTATCAACCAAGACAAAAAGGCAACATCAGAGACATGCTCCAAGACAAACTAGTGTCTTGGAAACATCAGTTTCTTGTGCACCTTGGCTTTCTCCTATGGACTTGGGGCTTCCAAATCAGGGATCTGAACCAAATTGAAAATCTGGACCAAATCAAACACTTTTCAAATACCCCTTTACTTTTTCTGAGCAGTGAGAGTCCTGGGCAAGATTTTCTGTATCATACAAACAGCTATTGTGGGGATTAAGAATCAAGCAAGAAAACCCTCCAGATCCTCCAAAATAATACCTTAAAATAAAGGTAACAGAGAGTAGAACAAACCTTCCTCCCCAGTTAGATTTCAAACACATAAGACACAGATGGCTTTGGCAATTCAAAATGCCTTCAGCTCTGGCTCCCCTCACCTCTGCAGGACAGCACAGGATGACCAGGGACAGGAACCAAGCTCAAGAACTTGATCCGAGCGCCCAAAAAAGGGCAGAGGGTTGTTGCACCCTTCAGAATGAGGCATTTTGGGAAGGGTCACCATGAACATTTGGACCTAATCTCCAACTGAAGAACTGAAATGTCTGAAAGTGTGGAAATAGTTGGACCCCATTATCTGATTCTCGCTTACCCCAATCAGCTCAAGAATCTGCCAATAAATTAATGACTTCATGCACACAACATTTTAGCTTTTTAAAGCCAAACAGCTATTTGTGGCTGCATTTTGAAACTCAGAAGCCAACAATAATCATCAAAAAGCTCATCAGTTTCCATTTGCAGGCACGTCCCAGGTAAGCAGTAAGTAGGTGAGACAGGAGCTGGATGTTAAACATAATCTGGTGCGACCATGCGCAGCGTGAGGGAGAGATCCTGCTCTCCCACCACTGCCTGTTGCTCTCCCTGCAAGAGACAGCAACTGGCAGACAAACAGGGTGAGTCTGTTCAGTCTGCTGACCTAGCAGAAAATTAACACTCCAAGAGGTAAAAAACTCTTCAAGGACCTGCTCTGCCCCTTATCAGAGCTGAACACGAGCCCTGGGAGCCTGCTCCTGCCAGGCACACAGCCTGCAACCGAAGGGAAGGGAGAGGGAGGAGATGCACAGCTCCAAAAGAGGACAGAGACCATCCCTTTGGGCATCAGCTCATGGCTAGGGTAAAAACTTCAAGCCATGCTCGTGGTGAGCAAGTGGCATCCAGCACATGTGAAGGATGAGACAAAGTTGTGGTTTTTTGGGGCTAGCCAGCAGACAGAGGCAGGTTTGAAGAAGTGCCATTTTTGATACCAAATCCCTCCCCGCTCCCTGAAATCCTCCATGCACTTTTGTAGTTTGGAAGGAAGAGCACATGCAAGAGGCAGGACTCCCCTACCCAGCGTGCTTTCATGGTTAGGTGCTGGAGATATGTGGATCATTTCCATGGGGGCAGCAGGCACCAGCCACAGCAGCTCACTGCTGGACAACTGCACCAACTTCTACTGCCCTTCCCAGTGGCTATTGCAATCCGAGCTGTGTCCACACTGTCCTAGAGGGAAAATCAGCTATATCCAACTGAAACAATCCTTCACTCATTGTGCTGGTACTGCCTGCAGACAGAAAGCAAGCTGAGCTATATTCTGAATATTCTGTATATTACCCTGGCTCTTCTGCTGGCAAACACCTTCAGGTCCCACATCTTCCCAAATATACACAGAGCTCTACTCCTATGTTACGACAAGACAAGGACTTATGTGAACAGGTACCTGGAGTCACAGCATGCCCCACACAAAGAATGGGGTTTCCTTGAACTCATTTCTGTGTGAATGACAACATCATTTTCAGAAAAAGCAGCTCATTTTGATCCTTCCGAGTAATTCCCCTGATTGGAGCCACCAGCAGATTGCTCTGTGGCTCACTGATTACACTCGGTGTGAATAATTGCATTGCTAAAATAGACTGGCTCAGGTATCACTGAAGACAAGTCAGAGCAGCCAGGGATGGCAGAAGTGCTGCACCCACCTGTACAAGGGCCACCCAAACACCCGGCCTCCAGGAGGACAATAGAAGGTGCTTGTGTGGCTGCAGAGAACTGATCTCCAGAAGGTCTGCAGCTTCTCCGTTCTTCTCCATCGCTCTCTCTTGCTCCTGAGTGGAGGGACCACCTCATGCTGTGGTCCCAGACATGAATTTAGTATGCATGATGGTGTTCCTGAGGGAAGTGCCCGCAAGAAGCGATGCTAAACGTGCCGACAGAAGCAGGGGAAGTGACCTGGAAATGACAAAGTGAAGCAAGGCGAGGAGCAGAGATGAGGTGGCCAAGGAGAAAGGTCTGCACAGTTCTATCGACAAAGCCCACTGGGGAAAGGTGATGAGTTTTGCCTGATGGAGCTGGTGCAGTGCAGGCAGTGCTAGGTGTCTCTGGTTTGGACAAAGGCTCTGTAGATTGGCAGCCAGAAGATTAATCTTGTGCTGCCCAGAAGTGGTGGGGGCTACACACAGAAGAAAAAAAAAAGCTACTTTGGTTTTTCATCACGTAGAATATTACATCGAAGGGCAGAGACGCACTGTCCTGAGCACAGTAACAGCTTCCTGGCAGCCAGCACAGAGCTGCCACACAATTCTGAGCAGCTTAAACTGTAATTCTCCAAGCTGAGGTCCCTCTATTCATAACAAGAAGCAGCAGAAAAATTACTTTTAATAAGCCGAAGTAATCACTTGTAAAATCAAAATCAATTCCATAAAACCAAAGAGCTACTTTTCATGATAGATGATGTTTTAAATGCTGCAAGGGAGAAGAAACTTCCCTTAAATAGGTGCCAGTTAATTAATGAGATTTGGTAAATGAGTGCATTTCCTGTGCAACAAACTACAGGCTTCCACTTCCAAAGTACATTATGTTAAATTGGACAAAGGCCCATTATTCTGGAATAAAAGATTGCCCATTGGAGGGGTTGCACTAAAATAAGTATTCCAAGAAGATCTTAATCCAGGAATACAGGCATGTATTTGGAAATGGAGAGCAAGCAACCCTTAAATACACTAACATCTCCTAAAGGAGTTAGGACAGTCAAAGATTTAGCACTTGGTAGACAAAGAAAATGCAGAAGCGGTGCCTCCTGGTTTATAGAAGAGCTCAGGAGACAGAGGAGTGAGCTGCCTCTGGGGAACGTGAGCCCCTCGGGGCAGGTCCATGCTCTGCAGCATGTCATGAACTGGCTCTGCACCCTGCCACGCAGCCATCACGGCTCCCAGCCTCTCTCAGCACCCTGGGACCACTGGGTACTTCTGTCTGAGGAGTGGACTGCCACGTGAGCTGCTCTGCCTGCACTTAGCTGGGCATTTGGGCACCGTATCACGCTGCAGGGTATGGTGGATTTGGGCACTATCATCAGGTGGGCGAGTAAATGGCTTCAGCACAAGCCAGTGGTGGAGACCACAGATGGCTGAGAGATGGCAGAGGGGTCACTAACAAAGGCGACAGAAGAGATGTCAGTCACAAGACCAGTGTGGTTTATAAGAACTCTCCCCAGCTGTAACACTCCCAAATCCACCTTCTCCAAACTCCTTCCAAGACTTTGCCTACAAAAAGCTTTACACCAGCGCAGATGAAGGGATGCTCACCAGCCATTCACACAGTGGGCTCCTAGGCAGGTAAGTCATTTAGGAGAGATACCAACTTGGCCACACACCCTGGGTTTCCATTCTCCAGGCCAGCAGTTGATAATCCCTAGCAAACTATGTGCTACTGACAAAGAAAAACTATGCAAGTTATTCTCTGGAGTAGTAAGGATCACCTTTACCTCCTCAGGAACATCTCTGTGCTCTTTCACTGCTAACAGCCAAAGTCAACTCACCAGGATGCCAAACTCTCCACTTTCATTATAGTAAATTAGTCACAGCAGAAATGTCACTTTTGCAGTGTAAAATTCCTTGCCATTATAAATATTTTCATATCATGACCTTCCTTCTCTTCTACCTGTGGAGTCTTAGACCACACTGGTTTCTTCACCTTTAGACAGTGCATAGGTGTTTTCACATAGAGGATAGCCCCAAACTTCCTGGAACACAGAGCAAAACTCACAGGAACCCTCTTCTAGACCTTCAGAAAGAAGCATTACTATTAATTTCTTACAGCTTTTTCAGTGATTTTTCCCATTCCCCAAAGTAAATTTCCCTTTCCTACCATAAGACCCAACTATGCACACCCTCCACCTTCAGCATCATCAATATATTGATACGACAGTGAAAGCCTTGCAGGACATCTTTTAGCTGCTTTAATACCCTGACTTTTCCCTATGGCTGTTTGAATTAAATCCATTCTAAATCTTACCTGTATTTCTGTAGCAAAGATTTCCAATCCAAAGGCTTTGCATTGCCAATTACACCCAGGCACAAACATACCTACGTGTGCATCTGCTGTTAATACTTTAAGCGATACTTGAGTCCTTCAAGATTCTCTTCAAGGCCTTTTAACTAGTTTCCCACAATGCTACTTAGGCTAACAGTCAACCCCTCAGAAACATCACCATTGCCTAAAGCTCTTACAGCAGTGGTCACAGACAGGACCATGTCACAGACCCACTCATTCATCTTCTCACCTGCAGGTATGAAGCCCTGGCCTGCCTAGAACCATGGTTTTGCTAAGTTATGTAGGAATGAAAACACCTTGTACTTGTCTTACCCACCTCTGTTTTGGTAGTTCAGAGTAGGGATGATCAGCCATGCTCTGAGAATCATCACTTTTTCTTCAGTGCCCTGTTTGGCATGGCCAGTGCTATCAGATTTTGCATGCTAATGGCACGACCAGGACTGTACAGCAGCAGGACAGAGGGTAGGGATGCTACAGCAGCAGGGACACAGCATGCCCCTGCTCTCCCATAACATGTCACCCCCGAAATGATAGCAGGGAGGAGCACTACTTTCCATTTCCAGGACTGGCTTCATGCTGTCAGCCACCCAAAGGTGTGGACATGGGCAGCAGATTAACCTGTCACAGACAGGATACGTCTGAAGTCTACAAAGGGCTTGTCTAACTCCCTGCAGCTTGTGCCAAAATAGCTGGGGCAACAAAGTGGAGATTCAAGCACCTGGAGGTTCCCCAGAACCCAAATATACAGCCAACCTTCCAAGAAGCTACTTGCACATCTGTGAAGTCTTCAGGACCATACCAGTTCTCACCTGGAGGTGATAAAAGGAAAACAAGAGTAGAAATAGTCCCTTTCACCAGCCCTGGCTGTTCCTGCTGGGAGCACATGTTTGACTTCTCAGTCTGGGTGGTTTTTAAACTGAAGTCACCTGCAATGCCCTGTTTGGGAAAGCATTTCCTAATGTGCTTAAATGCACATTTCTGTGCTCTGGTTAAAAGATGAGACTTTCCTGATCAAAGGAACTGGAACTTCTATGTTGCATAAAACACGACAGAAATGAAAATACATTTTTCCTATTATGAGCATGTAAAGAGGAGGAGAGAAAACTTCTTAGGTAAACATGATACAGCAGATGCTGAAGTCACATGCTAAGAATTTTACAGTGGTTTGGGAAAGAAATACAAAATTTGAAGCTAATATTCCTCATGGAATGAGATTAAAGGTATTGTTTTATGCCCTACTTGAAACATCACAGTAATTTTCATCTGCACTAATAAAAATAAATCAGAAGCTTATCTCCCATGCATTAAAATTACCATTTCATACAACGGTCCCAATGTTTCTGAGACGTATGTGCCCTTTGGAACTCCTGCCACAAGCAGAGTTGAATTTAAGGGACTGCTGCGTGCACAAATTTATGACATCAATTCTTTCCAAAGGAAGAAGATATTGTCACATACAAAATGGAATGTGGGCATCTAGAGAATAGCACCCAGCACTGAGCAAAGACTCATCTTTCAAGAGGAAAATAATTAGAACTGAACAACTAAATAAACCAAAAAAACAATCCTAGTGCATGACACCTACTGTTGGGTGACCAGCAGGGCCCCGTTTGGAGCACACTCATCAGCCAGACACAAATTAATGAGTTCACAAGCAGTCCCTGACTGCAGCTCAGCCTCTCACAAAGATGCTCATTTGCAGAGCAGGATACAACTTGCTGTTAGACAGGAGAAGTTCAATACTCATTAACCAGAAAAGCCCCCACTTTGTGCTGCTGCCTGCAGTACAAATCATCTGCCCACGGGTTTTGTCAATCCTGTCACCTGCTGGTTTGTGAATGCTGTACCTGGAGACACGGGGCAATGCATCAACACCCCCAGCCCTCAGCCAGGGCGTTCCCACAGCCAGAGTCCACGGCTGGGGAATGGCAACCACTTTTTGAGCAGTGCAAATAGAAAACGCTGGAAAGACAAAAGGTTTTATCTCACATCTGCACGTGGCAACTTCTCCTCACAATAGTTCACTCTTTGAAAGGAGCTATGTAAAAAGGGAGAGTCATAGCAGGCAGTTGCACGTTGGGAGATTTACTCCAAATCCTCCCAGGGAGCCCGTGACAGGCTTGCAAGCACATGCTTTTCTATTGCAACCCAGGGCAGAAATACATTCAACTGTGCTAAAGCAAAATTGTCAGGTGCACAGATTTAAGGAGATAATACAGTGAAGGCTCAGGGAACAGATATAACCATAAAAAGATGCAGAGAGAAGCTGCTGCTTCCTTGGCTCTTTACTATCAATCATCCCTGTTGTTGTGCTGGATGGGGAAGGGAACACACAAAGCTGCAGAGGAAAGGGTGCCTGGGGTCACCTTCTCCTCAGCCTTTCATGGTGCATGTTCATCACAGTTGGACTTGATGATCCTGAAGGTCTCTTCCAACCAGAACAATTCTATGACTCTATGACCCACAGCCAAACCCAGCTTGCCCCTGATCACCCCTGAGCTTCTGGCTCAGGAAAACTCAGCTCTGGTCACCAAGGCAAAGAGCTGCATTCAGGTGTGTGAGGCACCAGATGTACAAGGGATCACTCTGCTCTGGCCAAAACGGTCAGGTGAAAGTCTAAGTTGCTTAAGAGGTCAAAGAGCCTCTCAGATTCTTCTGTGTCTACTTTTCCACTACTGAGCCCTGCAGTAGGTCTCAGCAACATGCAGATGACTCAGAAAGCCCAGTAAAGCCATCGGTAGGAAATATCTAGGTACAGCAGTGATCAAATACTACACAAGCTGTCAAAACCCCTGCTTTTAAATCTCTGGAAGCCATGCAGAAAAGACCTTCACAGCCATCTGCTTGGTCCCTGGAAGCACTCAGTCCCACAGGCCGCTGGCAAGCCCCACAGCCATCTCTCCAGCAGCACAGGGGCTGCAGTTTGCTGCCCCAGTGCAGGCAATGCTGGGTCACACGTTTCCCTCTCTCCACTGTATGCTTAAAAACGCTCCGTTTAAGTCACAGCCATGTCAAACAGTCTTGTCACCAGCTTCCAAATAACTCACAGGAATGTCTCACATTTTTCAAGTGGTGTCATAAACCGTGGGGCTGCACACGCCACAAACACTGACATATTTCACTAATACAATCCAGTAGCAGCATATGGAGAATATTTATACAGCTCTTTATTATTTTTTATGAAAGGTAAACGACCCTTTTGGTGAAACAGTGACTTGTGCTGACAGCATCTTTGTTTTTATGAAAAAAAAAAACCCAACCATAACAGTGGGTGGGTCAGGGGGTTTGCAAATCTAACTCATGGGTACAAATTCCTCTGGTGCAGTTGTAGGAAAAAAAAAAAAAAAAAAAAACATTCTCTTCTTCCCAACATTTTACTGCCATTTATTTTTAAGGCTGGCCTTGCTAAGCTAGTTACTTGACACAGTAATTAGTAGAAATAAGAAGATACAAATAAACAAAAGCCAAATAAATAAAATTGACTAAGGGAGTCTTGAAACACGTTTCCATGATTGAAAAGTCACCTCTTTGACCTAATTCCATACCTTAAGGTCAAGTACTTCTAAATGAGGAAATAAGGGATTCTGCTCATGGGCTAACACCAAGCAAAGTTCCCTGCACACGCTGGTCTGCTACAGCATTCCCAGGCCCAGGGAGCAGCAAGATTTCAGATGTCTGAGTCTAATTACATCTTCCTAATTGCTGCTTTACAAATTGGGGTGGAGCAGTTTTGTCATGATTTTAGCTGTTGATGAACAATTAAGTCAAAGGCAGCATTAATCCCTTCTTGGTCTACTGAGGAAAGCCAACACACGTTCAAACTCAAGTGAGGGAACCCAAAAGTAATTGGAGCAATGCAATACTGGCACACCATCTCACGAGGTAGAAAGCCAAGAAACCAGCACCAGCTCCCTGCAGTGCCAGCGAAGATCACTTCAGCACTTCCAGCCCAAACTGGTACCAAAACTCAAGTCTTTGAAGCTGTGCATTGCTCACTGACAGTGGTAACTCCCCACAAGTCCTGTAATCTCAGTGTCCCTCTGTTTCCCTCTATCAGAAGTGGATAACAGCCCGTCTCTAACATGGAAGTTCCTGCTTGATAAATGCACTAATTATCACCAGACACCCCACCCAGCAAGCGAGATAATAGAGGCCATTTATTTGCCTAAAAATCTTCTATTATAAATCCACTACCAGAAAACTGCAAATCAAGACTCTGGAACTTGATTTAATTAAATCAATGCGAATTGTATCATTAATTTATATGAAAGCTGAAACCTAACCAGGAAATTGTTTATATTGACCAGCATATAAAATCCTTTCATCTGCTGAGAGCAAATGCATTTTTATTATTCTTAGCACCACAGCAGCCTCTCAGCGAGCCTCCCAGCAGAACCTCTGCTATTGAACAGCCCTCGCAGCCCAGCTGCACCTCCACAGCTCCATTTGTCATCTCAATGCACCATTTGTTCCTCAGAACACAGATCACCTTACACAAAACAGTTGTCATGCGTCTTCCCGGCCCCTACCATCCCGAGCACTTCACACATTCCTCTCCACATGTGCTCATAAAAATCACTTGCCATAAGAGTTCCTAAATGGGGCTTGTCAAAACATGGAGATAGAAGGTGTGCAAGACAGAACCTCAGATTCCTTGGGCTACTTGCCGAAACACCCAAACACAGCCTTTTCTTTCCATAACATCCACTGAGATATTTGGCTTGTAAAGGCAAAGTATCCTACTGAAAGGGAAGGTGAAAGAGACACAACAATCATGAAAGAAGCCTACAACGAGTAAAATCTGGCTACCCACAACTGAGACTATGAGTAAGTGATTTAAAGCTGTTTGGAAATACTGTTCCAGTGGTTGGTTGAACAAGTCCTTTAGAACACAAACATTCAGCAGGCTATTTATAGTCCAAGGGGGAAAGCTCCTATCTCCCCTAGCCAAGCACAGCAGGGCAGAGTCTATTCTCAGTGAAGAACATAACTTTCAAGCAATGGACATGACCAAGTCTCTGGATTTCTCTCAATCTAACTGATTTCAGCAAACTTTACAAGTGCTACTCAAGACAAGCACTCTCAACCTCAAAGACATTCAAACCCCTGCTAGACCTGCCACTGTGCAGACAGCAACTGCCTATTTATTGACTGCAAAATGCCATGGATCAAGCCTTAGTATTTCCCAATACATCTGCTGAAATTGGCCTTTAATGGTCCAATCCAACTCCCAGTAATGAGAAAGGAATGACATCTATTTTCTTTTAAGGAGCTGAATGAAGTTGTAGCAGTCAGCGTCTGATGAGGAAAAATAAAACATTTGGACCAATTAGTCTCACTGGCAGCATTTTATCTGATAGGTAAACTTCCACTCTAAAGGGTGACAGCAGAGGAATTATACTACAGTTTCCAAATTAAGAGAAAAAAATAATAAATTGTTGAGAAGTGGAAACTCGCCTCTCCTTCACTTGGGTGCAGTTGGGAAGTCACTCTGGCAAAGCTAGGGCAGCTCCAGGAAGATAAATACACAGTGACAGGGAAATCCAGCCTACTATTCACATCACATATTTCATGCTTCTTTCTATTTCACAGTAATATACTAAGTTAAGCCGCTTATTAGATGGGCACATTCTCCTAACCACATCCAGACTTGCATTGTGTGCTGGGCTCACCATCAGTACTGACTGCCCTTTAATCATAATTCTGCTGTCATTTGTGGTTCCACTTCAGAAGATACTTGCTTTAACACACAAACTGGAGAGCTGTTAGCACTGATGCAGCCCACAAGACAGAGGCACATGAGTAATGCCACAAGATGAGCTTAGTTGTAACCACCCCTGTTTGTACAAATCTCTTACACCATTTACCAATGATCTATATACCCTTCAACACTTCTGCTGGCCTACATGGTGCTGTGGCTACACAGCACACCAGGCTGCAAGTCATGACCTTCCTGAAAGCTCCTAATAACTGTGCCATAAAGAACAAAAAGGTTGTTGCACAGGTCTTCCGTGGAATGAAAAAAGACCAAATTTTCATGAGCTGAGTCACTAATGGACATGTGGTTCTCATGTGATCTATTTTTAAGAAACACCTAGTATCAGGCAATGAAGTTACACCAGCAAACAAAACCAGACCCCAGCCAGCAGCTTCAAAACTCACACTGCAGCCTGGCTGCTTATGAATGAAACGCTCCGTAGGTGTCTGTGTACATTTATAATTTACTACACCACATTAAGAAAGGAGACAACTGCAAACGAGAAGCTGATGCTCTCCCAGCTGTGTACACTGTGCAATGATATCTTCTAGCAGGGCTTAGCCAGCCTCACAACCAACTTCCCACCTCAGAGGCACGCAGGAGGATCCAAAGGATCCAAACCATCTCCAGCAACTGAGTAAGAAGCTGCAGCAGCTCTGCCTGTATGAAGTCTGCATTGCTGGTGTTGTAAAGCAATACACACCAAAATCTGGAATGCCATTCAATGTATGTGCATGCCAGGAACAAGAGCACAAATCTTGTCCCTGATGAGCAGAATGAGTATACAAGGCTTCCGCTGGCAGCCTCCACAGAGGCTGAGAGGAACAGAAATTTGTCCTTCCTCCAGGTCTTGGCACAGCAGCAGCCATGTGAGATGCTGCTGACCTTGTCCTCCAGCAGCACTTGGAGATGGGGAGCACTAACTGCTCCTCTTCCTTCATCACCTCTCCCTGGACCAGGACAGAAAATGCCAGGGGACACTGCTCCTGAGCAGGGACAATAGCACAGCCTATTGCCTGGCTCTCACCTCTCACACATTGTGTGCATGAGGCACAAGTGACTCAGCTATGCCAGTCCTCTCCCCCTTATTCTGGAAGAGAAGGGTCCCATCTCACCTTGCTCTACTCCAGACTGTCTCCATCCTGCACTCAAAACTCGTGTAAAATCACTGCTAATGTCACACAGAGGCAGACATCCACATCTGAGAGCTCCTGTAGGCAAGCACTCAGCACTGCAGTGAGGAAACAGCTAAAGAGCTACCAGCATGGAGCCTTAAGCTGTGAATGCCCAGGCTCAGACACTGTCCCTACCCACTTCTGAAGAACTGCTCACATGGCCCAAATCATTCAACTGTTTAACATACCTGCAAGATTACAGGTTTCATACACATGTCAATTTGTCATAACAACCTATTTTAAAGGGAGCATTAAGAGAGTTCAAGCCCTGATCGTCCAGAACTTGCTCGTTTCCTGACTTCATTGTGTTGAATGTGATCTCCACAGTAACCTTTATTAAAAGGACAAACTCATTTAATAAAACCAAAACAACAAAACTCAAGCAAACAAAACACAAGTTGACAAGCCCAAACAAGACCCACACCAACTTCAGCACAGAACTATTTTATTCTGTCAGGTCAGGACCCTGATCATGTGCCATGACCCAAAAGGGTTAAGTCAATAATCCAAATTAACTCCTCCAATAGTCTTTCAATTTTCCTCTGTCCCCCTCCTTTTTTTGTGCTAATAGGTATTGTACCTTACCCTGACCTTAGAGAAAATCACAGAGGACCCCACTTTCTCTGTGGCTAAGTGACAGCAGGGGTTGTGGTAGAGACCCCCAGACACCTCCACATATTAAAATCACTGGCTTTGCAGCACAGCTTCAGCTCTTAGATTGCAAGAGGGGAAAGGGAAAAAGCCACTAGTCAAGTAAAAAGCACACCCAGTCTGTAAGTGGAGAGACAACACAAAGATTTTAAGTCTTCATACCCAAACCCAAGGGATGCTGCTTTCTGAACACATGAAAGCTGGAGCCACAGACACTGGGACTGCAGGGTCAGCCCCTCTGGAACGTGGTATCAAACTGAGCCAGGCACACACTGTGCTTTAAGCATGCTCTCAGCTCGGGAAGGAATCTCTAGGTGCAGTTCTAAGCACATAACTAATCCTAAGAAACTCAGCGAGACGTTGGTTTTTCTCTGTGTACTCACCAGGAGCAGACTCCAGCTGAGTGTGCACAGAAGTGCCTTGCTGACTCAGGCCTCACAGGATAATTTATACAACACTTTCACGTGCTGTTGATCTTTCAAGCTGAATTCCTCCATCGGATCCACTTGCACCTCTAACCCTGGCCAGTTAAAACCCTGGTTTCATACTGTGTCATCCTTATGCCCAATTCCTAAGTGACCCATGTAATCGTAACCCCAAACTCCTTTCTACACACGTGGATGAGGAAGATTTGCAGAGTTTCAGTCCCATGAACAAGACAACAGAGTTGAATGAAGTGAAAAAAAATAAAAATTAAATCAGATCTCAACAACCATCTTTGTTCTCTGCAGACCCACTTGAGTACATGAAGCCTATTGCCTGTGTTCTGGCCTCAGTACAGCTCAAGTCCCCTGGCAGCAACCCTGGGATGGCCACTGAGCCCTGGTGCTTTCAGAGGGCACCTTCTCCAGCCCATGGTGCAGAGCAAGGGACTGTGTGAAGACCTCTATAGCCCTGCTTGATCCCCACTCCTGCACCCTGTCCCGAGCTCCAGCCCTGCAGAAACCACCAGGCCTTTTGTCAGCACCAATGGGAAGTGCTGCAGCTTCTTGCACTTGTGCCTTTCCCTTCTACCTGCTTTAATTTGTGTAAGATACGTGGAACATGAGCCCCGAGCCTGGGTGACCAGGCTACATGGTATAAGATGTTTCTATACACTCACTGGAACAGACTATATGTACATGTTCAAAATTGTTGTAATCAGGAAATGAGCCATGAAACGTGCAAGCGACGGCACATTAATAATCTGTTTTATAGCTTAAATTAGAATCTTTGGAATTTCACAGCAAGAGACTTCTAAATAGGTCAAAAATGTGGTAATCACACTTAATGATCACACTGTGATATGCACTGCATCAGAGCTAGGAGTGAGGAAACCTGAGCAGAATGAACTACTTGCACGTTCAAAAAAGCATTTAATGAACCTCAAGTGATTTTTATACCAAAACACACAGCCCAATCAAGAAGTCTTTTACTTGTGCTCCTGCTCTTTGGAAATGAGCTACAAGATTCCATGCCATCAGAGATCAGATGCTGTGCCTCTGCATCTTCCTTTTACCTGCCACTGCAGATCAGCAAAGGCTCCAGATTTGACCACCTACACCTAGTGAGCATTTAGTGGTGGAAAGAAAGCCCTCCCCAACTGATGAACGTGGTTTATTATGGTACTTGCCCACACACAGTTCACTCCAGGTAGGCAGAGTTAAAACACATGCCTGGGTATCAGCATTTTGATTTCTTTTAAACAGAAGAGCAAGAATTGACAGACCAATTACACTCATCTTCTAGGCTCCAAACCAGGAAACCCTCCACAATTTCCTAAGTTTAGACATGCTTATGTTCTCTTTATACCAACTTGACTTCAGGTACAATAAACCTGATGGAAAAATTGTGGAAAAGATGGGAATTTCAGCAAAACAGACAGTCATTGCTAATTAATCCTATCAAGCTGCTGAGACATAACCAAAAACGGTAAACCAAGAAAAAAAAATAAGCCAGCCATATTCCATGGAAACAAAATCAATGTTTGTCTGCTGTGAAAGTACAAAGTCAGCAGGGGAGACCGCTTGGAAGCTTATAAGAAAGCAGGAGAGAAATGTTTTTTTGGTCTCTTTTTTCCTCCAGTCAAACTTGGCTTCTTCTAAAAAACAAAGCAAGGCAAAAGATGAAAGGCCTTCATTTTCTGAAGCCAAAGATGAAGAATACAAAGAATATTAATGACGAACAAGTCTGTCTGTAAATGCCACGAGCTGAGCGGTAGTAGGGACAAAAAGGAAGAACAGCACTGCTATTAACTAATGAAGTTTCTGATCTAACGAGCAGATGGGGTCATTTGTGGAAGGGAGCGTTAGCTCAGAAGAACACAGGTTCCCGATGGAGGATAAAAGGAAAGAGGGAAGGATGCCATCACACATGCAAAAGCTCAGGGGAGTGGTGGCTCACTCACAAAGCACGTGAGGGTAGCAACTCCCTGCTGGGCTCGTCCATCCCTCACACACCTTTGTACACACAGGTAAGCCAGCAGCTAGCAGCTCACCTGTGGGAAACTCCAGAACTGTCACAGATCTGCCCCTCGCCTCCCCTCAC
>NW_008583443.1:0-4323 GCF_000691845.1 Merops nubicus | reverse complement strand
GCCGGGCGGGTGCCAGCCTCTCACCTCCACGCTGCCCCGCGAGAGCAGGGCACAGCACCCTCCTCCGCCTTTGAAGCTGGCTTTTGGGAACTGGTTGAGGAAATGAAGCAAAACAAAACCTGGCAGCAAAGGAAACAACTCGGAGCCAGGAGTGACGCTATGCAAAGTTCAGATTTGGAAACTGATTCATGTGCCAGCTCACCGGCACGCACACCTAGGCTGTCTATATTTATACACGTGGAGTCCAGCTCCCTGCTCTGCAGAGGCATTCTCAGCATTTTTAAGTCAGTGAGACACGGAGAATCACTGCACTAAGGGAAGAAAATGGGGGGAAAAGAAAAAATCCCTCCTTGTCTAAGCTGTGACCATTCTGGTTACAAAAGTCTTGAGTAAGCAGCTCTCCTTCCAACCCCCAACAAGACTGAGAGCCAGGACAGGTACAAAATTCCTCTGAGCTTCTCTCCCTTGACAGGCCACTGCTGAGTCCTGCAGACAGCCTGTATTTTGCATTGGAGTCTGATCCAGTGGATGATACAAGAAACCTCTGTGTTGGGGTGGAAATCCATTCTGATCATGTGAGATGGCACGGTTTAACCAGGTACTGCCAGAGAGCTGTGCTGCTGCCTCTGCCTTACGGGGCTGGGAATTAAAGGCTGCAAGTTCAATGCCCAGCTTTGTCCACAACCCACAGCGTAACACCAAACGCCCTCAGCATCTCCTTCTGGAAAATGGGGATAACAACACGTCTCAGCAGCATCACAAAGGTTTGTTAATGCTTGTAAGCACTTTGGAGATAAGGAACATCAAGCCAGCAGTTACCAAAGGGATTTGGGGCACAGACAGACATAAATCCCAAGTACTCCTACCCCATACTCTTTTCAGGCAAGCATGGCAGAAGATCAGCTCCCTGCAGTTAGTGGTTGTGGGCTCCATCCTCTCAACGTACTGAGCACTCTGCCTTTGATCCTAAAAAATTAGTCCGGGGAGAATATTTCCATGTTTAATGTTAATCATATGCTTAAATCCTCGGAAAATGTAAAGAGGGTACAAGAGAAAATTGTTCCCCAGCTCCAAAAGAAGCACAGGTCCTCAGAAGTTATATTTAGGACATGAGCAAACATTTGGCCAGTGAAGGAAAGGCCTTCATTACACACCTGCTGAGCTTCTGCAGCCCTGAAGAAACCTGCAGGTGGGAAAAGTCTCCAGATTGAGTTTGCTTAGACAAAGCATTTCTAACATAACCAATGGGAAACTATTAGAAAGAAGGATCCTGGAGTATTTGAACCATTATTCCACAGGTAAAGCTGTCCCTGAGCAACAAATTAAGAACAAAACAGTTTACTAAGGAACTCATCACACAGATTTAATCTCATGATGATCAACTCATTTGCTACTATTAATTCCCTCATTTATTAGCTGCCCACTGTAAGAGAAGAGGTCTTCCCCAGAGGGCTAGCACTGCCACCCAGACCTCACAAACACCATATGCCTTGCAGCAGCCAGCAGCAGTAGCTAGAAAGCATCTTCCCCTGACTCTGAATCAGATATAAAATAATACTAAGCAAAAGGCACTGGACCCCCTTTAAAGCCTTGCTCATTTTAAGCACACACTGTTCTCTTTCTCAGCTATCTGAAACATCAAACTCATTTTTACATCCTCCTAGACTCCTGGCTTACCTAATGGCTCGGGGCTATGAGTCTCCCACACTCCCTGGCTGGGGTGTCCAGAAGTCTCTGCTCTTGCATCAACCCCACCTTGACTTGTTTCCTGCAGGTGCATCAAGTCAGTGGAGCGAGGACACAAGTCTCCTTTTGCACAGGTGAGCTCAGCATGGCCAGAGCAGGTACCTGCAGCACCAGGGTGCCCTGAGCTCCACCTGCTCACAGGCACACTCCTGCAGAGCAGAAAGTGCTTCAAACTACACCCATGACTGCAGCATGGACATATCCCCGAGCACAGCACCATCTGAAGCCTAAAAAAACAACTGACTTCCAGACATGCTTTTCAAAACGGTTAAACAAGTGCATAGAGCAAGAAGAGCATGAGGCAATTAAAGGACCACCCTCCAGAGCTTGACTGCTTGAGAGGATCTGTAAACATTACCCAGCTTACACAGAGCAACACCACGCTTCACCAGTGATGTGAAAAGGACAAATCACCCTCTCGCCAGCGTAAATTGCCCAAGTCTCTAAGTAAGGCTGCTAATAATTTCTAAAGATTCTTAAAGACTCCTTTAAGATTATTGTCCCAAAATTTGATTAAATAACACTTTAAATCTTTCCCACTGAGCCTCATTAGGTTTTCTCTTCAACTAATATTTTTTTTTTTTGTGAAATGTGCTGCATTTTATCAGTACACACCACTTTTTAACTTAATAAACCAGGAGGAACCTTTATCAGTTGCATCTTACAAAGGGTTAACAAGGTAATTACCTGCCTTGGTTGGCTGAATTAGAACTATACAAAATGCCATACCTCAGAGGAAACAGAAGCATATTCCTACCTTCACCTGTCGTAAACCAAGAACCAGGAGGGATGGAATTCTATCGCTGGGGGAGGCTGTAAGAGTCCAGGGGAAGTAAACACAGCAGTAGAAATGCTGGGTTTGTTCCTCCACCTCCTTTGCAAGACACTTCGCTGTCCCAAGGTCTGCAGAACAATGTGAAGTTCACTGCTTTTGCAGCTCATCAGCATGACCTGGCAGACCCCAACACTGGGGATACCCTCTGGAGAGGATGGAATGCCCCAGAAGATTCTACTGTGGCTTTCTCACCCCTTTCCTGGAGGAAGCAGCACTGCCTCTCACCATGGGGTAACCTACAAGGCGTAACTCCAAGCCTGTGCAGTTTCAGAGCACCTCTGACAACAGGCTAAGATCTCTTAGACATCTCCAGTGCCTTTGCTTTGTTCTGTGCCTCCACAAACACCAACCAGGAGGGTGGCTCTAACAGACTCCACTGACAATCACTTTCCCCTGGCTAGAGCCTTGACTCCTTTACCATTTCTTTGTTGTAATCTATAAGGAACTGGGGGGGACAAGTGAACGCCCTCCCCATCGTCACCCCTCTACCCAATCATCCTTCCCCATCCTACACAGACAGTCCATTCCTCCTCCCATCCCTAACAAAGTGAGGTTTAGAGAGTCCTGGGGAGCAGAGCACCAGCAAGGAGCATCTTTCAGTGCTGAGGGCACAGACACGTCCAGGCAGGAGCAGCACCACGGAGCAGAGGTATCCCACAGCAGGAGCTGAACCTGGGTAAGGACTGCTGGAGTATTGGCTTGAGAGCAATAATTAAAACTTCCAGACAAAATTCCTTCTGATGTACAGCTTTAACTCCTGAATGATGCCCATTAAGTCAATTGCCAAAGTGGTGTCACTCTAGATTTTTGCCTTATATAAGGAGCCCACTAAACTACTAAACCAAAAATCTGCACAGAAAATTTCTTCTGTGGAACAGAAGTGTCAGTATTTTAGGTTTCAGTAACAACACAAGCTATGCTACCACCACCTGACTCGGAAAACATGAGGGTAGGGAAGTGTATTAGAGGACCATCAGGTCTAGAGAATACAACTGGAGCACAAATGGTTCCTCCTCTGCACTTCTCTTTTCCCCTCATCTCCCAGTGCTGTGCCAGAGCACCACTGAGGGTCGGGTGCCCACACAACCCCCAGAACGCCCCAAGCTACACGGTGCCACCCTGGGAGCTAAAGCCCTCCCCGACAGACGGCTCTGTGCAGCTGCTCCCGCGCCCTCTTCATTAGGTACTGTGGACACGCTCACGCTGTAAGCACATCTTTGACATAACGTGGCATGACAATTTCTTCAGAGTCACAGAAATGCAGAGCATACAAATAAACCTGACTGCTGAAACCATTTCATTGTTCGTAAGAACATGCACGTTGCACCTGTTACGACCGAGGGCACTGCCTATGCCTCGGAGCTGATTATTGCAGCCTCTGACAAACCTGTCTTGAAGGACTGTTAAATTCCAGGAGTAAATAAAGCACAACAAAATTATTTTACAAAAAGAGATCATTACGGAATACACAGGGAGTCTTTAAACCCACGGTAAAGAAAACAATCCTCCAACTGACATTTTTTTCCCAGAGCTTCTTACAACCGCTGAGTCAGTTTAAATTAAATTTAGCTGAAAGAAAATAACTCCAAGATTGATATTGGCAAAGTCCTACCCTGAAACAAATGTTTGGGAGTCCAACTGCAACCCCCCCCGGGCCAGGGCTGACGGAGGGGAAGGCAGGACGCCGGCCGGGACGCGACCGGGGAGCGCTCTCCCGAAGCCCATCCCGGCAGGAGGGAGGG